>NC_059200.1:16469623-16689623 GCF_020615455.1 Coregonus clupeaformis | reverse complement strand
TGGCCATAAAAGTTTGTATTACTATATGATTGACAACTATCTATCTATATCTATATCTATATCTATCTATCTATCTATCTATCTATCTATCTATCTATCTATCTATCTATCTATCTATCTATCTATCTATCTATATATATATATATCCATTGCAAGAAGAGAACGTTTAATTACTCAGTGCTAACTTATTGTACATTGACATAAGGTCGTGAATGGGAACGATGTTCTCCTTGGGCAATTCCATGGTAACAAAAACACATTGACTTGAAGAACAGATGCAGATGCAGAGTTTGGTAACAGAATGACGGCACCAACAGCACCTACCTGTTACCAAACTCTGCATCTGCACTGTTCTTCAAGTCAATGTGTCTTTATAACATTTTCTGTGGAAATTGTTAAAAGTAGTCCCTGTGCATAGAGTTGTATGGTGTGTTAAACTTTGCAATCATTGGTTTTTGTTTGACCTACATTTTAAAGATCTGAGTCTCAGCGTCATTCTGTTACCATGGAATTGCCCCCTTTCACTTTATGGGCACATTAACCCTGATGCGAGGAACAGCTTTGTCGCTTTAATGACAGACGACAACTCATTCAAATAATAATATATAATAATATAATATGCCATTTAGCAGACGCTTTTATCCAAAGCGATTTACAGTCATGCGTGCATAATTTTTTTTTGTGTATGGGTGGTCCCGGGGATCGAACCCACTACCTTGGCATTACAAGCGCCGCGCTCTACCAGCTGAGCTACAGAGGACCACACAAATCAAGTTGACTCGGGGTCTTTCAACAGTTCAAACCCATGTTAGGTCATAAATGTCCAATAAATGAGACAAAGGGGCCACACAGTCACCCCTGAGTTACGAGGAACCCTGTCCGCGTTCCAAATGGTACCCTATTCCCTATATAGTGCACCCATAGGGCTCTGGTCACAAGTAGTGCACTAAACAGGGAATAGGGTACCGTTTGGGACGCAACCCCCTTTAATAAGTAACCTAATTAAACAAATACTAAAACTAGGCTAAATAAACATTTGTTGTTTCAACATCTATATTTTGTAAGATACTGTCCTGAGATAAAAGTCCTGACTTGTGTGGTCTATTCTCGGACTGGGTCCGTCACATCAGGATTGTATGTGTGTGTGTGTGTGTCTGTGTGTGTTTGTCTGTGTGTGTGTGTCCCTGTGTGTGTGTGTCTCTGTGTGTGTATGTGCGAGTGTGCGTGCGTGTGTTTGTGTGTCTTCCTGTGTGTGTGTCTCTGTGTGTGTGTCCCTGTGTGTTTGTCTCTGTGTGTGTGTCCCTGTGTGTGTGTCTGTGTGTGTTTCCCTGTGTTTGTCTCTCTGTGTGTGTGTGTGTGTGTGTGTGTGTGTGTGTGTCTGTGTGTGTGTGTGTGTGTTGTCTCTGTGTGTGTGTGTGTGGTCTCTGTGTGTGTGTGTGTGTGTGTGTGTGTGTGTGTGTGTGTGTGTGTGTGTGTGTGTGTGTGTGTGTGTGTGTGTGTGTGTGTGTGTGTGTGTGTGTGTGTGTGTGTGTGTGTGTGTGTGTGTCTCAAATGGATGCAACTGGGATGGCATGTCATGATGTCAGGGTGGCACAACCGTTACCACTTGGTCACATCTGGCTTATTTCATGGCTGACTCCTAAGTTCTAGAACCCTTGTCTGTGGCCCCATTGGCTGACTCCTGAGATCTAGAACCCTGGGGAGCACTACTTCAGCACCACTCCAGATAATGTGGGCTATGTGTCGGTTTGTTTGAGCAACTTGGCCTAAGTCATTGAAAGAGCTCGTGGAACAAGGGGTGAGAGGTCAGGTTACTTTGAGTGGAAGCATGTCAGGCCACCGAGTCCTCTGTATTAGCTGATCACGTCACAGTGTGGCTCTGCTCAGTTGGCATGAGGCAATCCTTATGGTCAATCTAAAAGGTAAATCTCAAAGGTGACCTTTGACATTCTTAAGGTCATTAAGGTCAATGTCAAAGGTGTTTATGCCAGACTCATGTGACATATTTCTTCTTGACATGGTACTAACAACACCAAGATCGTCACTAGAAACACCAAGGTCGGCACTAGCAACTCCAAGGTCAGCACTAGCAACAGCAAGGTCGTCACTAGCAACACCAAGGTCGTCATTAGCAACACCAAGGTCGTCACTAGCAACACCAAGGTCGGCACTAGCAACTCCAAGGTCAGCACTAGCAACAGCAAGGTCGTCACTAGCAACACCAAGGTCGTCATTAGCAACACCAAGGTCGTCACTAGCAACACCAAGGTCGTCATTAGCAACACCAAGGTTGGCACTAGCAACTCCAAGGTCTCGTAATGCTAGCTTTGGAAAATGTTGGTCCCCACACTATAGATTTATAATTTAGGAGTTTTGAAAATATTAAACAGAAAGCACAAGCCAATAAGGTTAAATTACATAAGGACTAATTACCCATAAGGGAAACAGCAAGATAAAGTTTCTGACCTCTTTGCGACCACAACCCATTTAATCACATGTCCAGTGTGTGTATACCAAACACAGATTAACCATATACACTCAGAGATAGACCAGTTCAGCAGTCCATTAATCCGTTGGTGTGTGTAAGTGTGTGTGTGTGCTGTGGGGTTGAAGCTACAAACCCATAGGCAGTGGTTCCCAACGTTTTTTCGGTTACTGTACCACCAGCTTAATTTTTCTCTGCCGGGAGTACCCCCTCGTGCATTTTACAAGTAGGCTTTTGGACTCATGTCTTCTCAAGTACCCCCTGTGGATAGGCCAAGCACACCCAGTGGTCCACGTACCCCTGGTTGGGAACCACTGGTGTTTCGGGGCGGCAGGTAGCTTAGTGGTTAAGAGCGTTGTGCCAGTAATTGAAAGGTTGCTGGTTCTAATCCCCGAGCTGACTAGGTGAAAAATCTGTCGATGTGCCCTTGAGCAAGGCACTTAACCCTAATTGCTCCTGTAAGTCGCTCTGGATAAGAGCGTCTGCTAAATGACTAAACATTTTTAACAATTGTTTGTGGACCTGTCAAAAGCTGTTCATGATTATCTTAGTGACAGAACTCAGGCCATCGTGATTGATGGGGTTCAGTCCGAATTTCTTGAAGTACATAAAGGTACCGGGACCTGTTGCATTCACTATTTCTAGAAATGCTTTTGGTCAATCTGTTAAAAATGGTCAATTCCATCTATATGCGGATGGTACCGTATGTACGCAATTGCCCCGACTGCTGACGTTGGTGTGACATGGCCACTGTCCCGTTGTGCAGGAAGCCCTTACTGATTTAAAACTCGTACTTAATACAAATACATGTTGTTTTTAAGTTCTCGTAAGATTGTCTCAGATGGATTACATCTTCACGCATCGGATGGTTCTCTAACCGAACGAGTCCCTGCATACAAATACCTTGGTATTTGGATTGATAATGATTTATCGTTAAAAAAAACATACGACTGAGCTTGTCAAGAAACTAAGATTTAAAGTTGGCTTTTTTTTTTACAGAAACAGATCTTGTCTCTCTCTAGTCAGCAGGAGGAAGATTGTGCATTCAACCTTTCTAGCTGTTTTTGACGATCGTGATACTATTTATCAAAGAGCAGCTGTCGATACTCCTAAACCCCTGGAGGCCGTTTTTCACAGCGGTTGGCTGGACCTCTTTCAAGTCACGTAGATCACGTTATTACGCTCTTTTTGTTTACAAAAACTTCACAAACTTCTGACTTACCTAACATCACTGTTAAGATTTAAAATGACAAGTTACCAAACCCGTTCACAGGGTCGGTTAACTCTGGAGACTCCTTTTTTTTGTCTACAGAATTAGGTAAATCAGCCTTTGGTTTCCTTGCGCCTTGCGTGTGGAATGATCTACAATGCACTTTAAATTTGGAGGAATTGGTGCCTCTAGGGCATTTCAGATGGTTGTTAGGGGACCTTTTTACTGTCTGTTTTTTATGATTGTGTTTTGCTTAGTCCTCCTGGACAGCTAACAGTTTAGTCCTCCTGGACAGCTAACATCTTAGTCCTGCTGGACAGCTAACATCTTAGTCCTCCTGGACAGATAACATCTTAGTCCTGCTGGACAGCTAACACCTTTGTCCTCCTGGACAGCTAACATCTTAGTCCTGCTGGTCAGATAACATCTTAGTCCTCCTGGACAGATAACATCTTAGTCCTGCTGGACAGATAACATCTTAGTCCTCCTGGACAGCTAACATCTTAGTCCTCCTGGACAGATAACATCTTAGTCCTCCTGGACAGATAACATCTTAGTCCTGCTGGACAGATAACATCTTAGTCCTCCTGGACAGCTAACATCTTAGTCCTCCTGGACAGCTAACATCTTAGTCCTCCTGGACAGCTAACATCTTAGTCCTGCTGGACAGATAACATCTTAGTCCTCCTGGACAGCTAACATCTTAGTCCTCCTGGACAGCTAACATCTTAGTCCTCCTGGACAGATAACATCTTAGTCCTGCTGGACAGCTAACATCTTAGTCCTTCTGGACAGCTAACATCTTAGTCCTGCTGGACAGATAACATCTTAGTCCTCCTGGACAGCTAACATCTTAGTCCTCCTGGACAGCTAACATCTTAGTCCTGCTGGACAGCTAACATCTTAGTCCTCCTGGACAGCTAACATCTTAGTCCTCCTGGACAGATAACATCTTAGTCCTGCTGGACAGCTAACATCTTAGTCCTCCTGGACAGCTAACATCTTAGTCCTGCTGGACAGATAACATCTTAGTCCTCCTGGACAGCTAACATCTTAGTCCTCCTGGACAGCTAACATCTTAGTCCTGCTGGACAGCTAACATCTTAGTCCTCCTGGACAGCTAACATCTTAGTCCTCCTGGACAGATAACATCTTAGTCCTGCTGGACAGCTAACATCTTAGTCCTCCTGGACAGCTAACATCTTAGTCCTGCTGGACAGATAACATCTTAGTCCTCCTGGACAGATAACATCTTAGTCCTGCTGGACAGCTAACATCTTAGTCCTCCTGGACAGCTAACATCTTAGTCCTCCTGGACAGATAACATCTTAGTCCTCCTGGACAGCTAACATCTTAGTCCTCCTGGACAGCTAACATCTTAGTCCTGCTGGACAGATAACATCTTGGTCATGCTGGACAGCTAACATCTTAGTCCTCCTGGACAGATAACATCTTAGTCTTCCTGGACAGCTAACATCTTAGTCCTCCTGGACAGCTAACATCTTAGTCCTCCTGGACAGCTAACAGTTTAGTCCTGCTGGACAGCTAACAGTGTTTAATCCGTTAATACAGTATATTCTATTCATATTGCGTTAAATTCTCAGGCTCTCACTCTCTCTCTCTCACTCTTCTCTCTCTCACTCTTTTTCGATACATGGAAGGCACAGTACTAGACAGTTTGGATGGGATGAAATTCAGTTCGGTGGGAACTGTGACATTGTGGATTGTTATACACTGCATGTGACCATAACCATAACCTTGAGTGGGAACTGATTGTGAGAAAGGCAACACAGTAGTCATGTTATGATGCAGGTTGGAACCGTGCCATGAAGATAGAACACTACTGTAAACGGAATCTCACAGGCTTCTCACACCAACAAACACTGCAAAAAAAAAAAAATCAAGTTAATTCAACTAATTATTATTTAGTAACGGGTTCAACTGGCTTTTTTTTAGTTTTTAGTTTAAAATGTTTAGTTGGCCCAAACTTAGCTCCAACTTGAGAAAATGTAGTAAAAAAATGTTGTGAGTAGGGACAGCCACACAAAGTGCTTTTAACATACAATGTTTTCAAACTACATACAGTACACTAGATGACCAACAGTATGTGGAAACCTGCTCGTCAAACATCTCATTCCAAAATCACGGGCATTAACATGGAGTTGGTCCCCCCTTTGCTGCTATAACGGCCTCCACTCTTCTGGGAAGGCTTTCCACTAGATGTTGGAGCATTGCTGCAGGGACTTGCTTCCATTCAGCCACAAGAGCATTAGTGAGGTAGGGCACTGATGTTGGGCGATTAGGCCTGGCTCGCAGTCAGCGTTCCAAATCTTCCCAAAGGTGTTCGATGGGGTTGAGGTCAGGGCTCTATGCAGGCCAGTCAAGTTCTTCCACACCGATCTCGACAAACTATTTCTGTATGGACCTCTTTTTGTGCACGGGGGCATTGTCATGCTGAAACAGGAAAGGGCCTTCCCCAAACTGTTGCCACAAAGTTGGAAGCACAGAATCATCTAGAATGTCATTGTATGCTGTAGCGTTAAGATTTCCCCTTCACTGTAACTAAGGGTCCTAGCCCGAACCATGAAAAACAGCCCCAGACCATTATTCCTCCTCCACCAAACTTTACAGTTGGCACTATGCATTGGGGCAGGTAGCATTCTCCTGGCATCCGCCAAACCCAGATTCGTCCGTCGGACTGCCAGGTGGTGAAGCGTGATTAATCACTCCAGAGAACGCGTTTCCACTGCTCCAGAGTCCAATGTCGGTGAGATTTACACCACTCCAGCCGACACTTGGCATTGCGCATGGTGATCTTAGGCTTGTGTGCGGCTGCTCAGCCATTGAAACCCAATTCACAAAGCTCCCGACGAACAGTTCTTGTGCTGACGTTGCTTCCAGAGGCAGTTTGGAACTCGGTAGTGAGTGTTGCAACCGAGGACTGCTCCAGAGTCGACATATTTTTGTATATATAGTGTTTCTGACATACGTTGACATACAGTACATGCTTACATTGTGCACGTTAATTATTATTCAAAATGTCCTCCCCTGGGATTTGACCTCACAACCTCTTGGTTCACGGGATTCCTGTCTTCCTGCTTTGCCCCCATGTCTGTCAATGATTGATTTCACCTGTATTGCTACACTTTGCACTTCAAAGTAAATCTCAGCTCTGTTAAAAGTACACTCAAGAAAAACTATTTTATTTAGGATAGTGATTAAGGAGTAACATTAAAAACAGAAAACCCTCAAATAAGTCAATAAGTAAATCAAGTCAATGATGAGAAAATTGTCCGAATAACTGACAACTGACACAGGCATGATGGAGTAGCAGGAATATCGGGACGCTGTGAACCAAGCGGTTGTGAGTTCAAATCCTGGGTAAGGATGAGTTGAATAATAATTACTGTATAAATGACCAATGTCAATGTGTGTCATATTTGTATATTGAAAACATTGTATGTTAAAAGCACTCTGAAGTTGGAGCTACATTTCGGCCAACTAAAAATGTTAAGTTCAGGTAACACTTTCACCAAAAAGTGGAGTAGTGTAAAAAAGGCTGTGGAACCAGTTACTAAATAATTATTAGTTGAATCAACTAGATTTATTTTACAGTGAACAGAGATGCCCTGATGATAGAACGCTACTGTAAACGGAATCTCACGGGCTTCTCACACCAACCAACAGAGACGCTACTAGGTGTTAGGTCATGTCTAATTCATCCAGGTAGTGTTTATCATACTGTGATTAATGATGACAGGTGTTTATGAAGGTACTCTGTACAGTAAAAACCTAAATGGTTTATGCTAAGCTCAGCTGGTAGAGCACGGCGCTTGTAACGCCAAGGTAGTGGGTTCGATCCCCGGGACCACCCATACACAAAAATGTATGCACGCACGACTGTAAGTCGCTTTGGATAAAAGCGTCTGCTAAATGGCATATTATTATTATTATTATTACCATATATACAGTACAGTATATTTCAACAGATTGAGTGTGCAGAGATTAGTGGAACATGTAACAATTTAACCTCTGAATTCAATTATTTCTTCAACCCGTCCTACACTTGTAGGATTGTCTGAGAAAATGACTCCAGTTCTCACCCAAAGCTTTTCCCGGAACCTTTCCTCACTTGCTTACTAACCGTTGTGGTCCTCTGTAGCTCAATTGGTAGAGCATGGTGCTTGTAACACCAGGGTAGTGGGTTCGATCCCCGGGACCACCCATACGTAAAAATGTATGCACACATGACTGTAAGTCGCTTTGGATAAAAGCGTCTGCTAAATGGCTTATTATTATTATTTGTCCCATCCAGGCTTGGTACTTAAAGGAGTGAGGGGGACACTGTGTATGTGAATAAAGCATATACAGTTATACTCATATTTATTTATTTATGTACAGTTAAAAATCTTTGACCTTGCACATCCACTGTTGACTGACTAACGACTTCTGTAGCAAGGCCAAGAAATCCTCTACACCAGGGGTCGGCAACAGGTGAGTCCGTGGGCCAAAACCGTCCCGCAAGTATTTTTTTTTGGGCCCCCCCTCCAAAGTTTTTAATCATCTTTTTAATTTTTAATTACAGTTTTTGGTCAAAAAAGTATAAAATCACTAGGAATTCAGCAAAAAAACTAATGTAATTTAGGAAACCTGTTCCCAAGTATTCCCACAAAATAAAAAGAAAGAGACGTGATCATGTCTCAATGTAATAATCAAGGTATGAAATTATTGTTATCTTCTTTTGGCTTAGTTGTGGTCAATTTGCGGCGTACAAATTATTATAATTATTTTCCAGCTATTTGCTCCAACAAAACACGGCCCGGGGCTGAATCTAGTAGCCTACACCACGCCCCAATCCCCACACGCAAAACCAGGCAGGAAGTCTCTGTGGAATCTGATGCCAGATGGAGAGGATTTGAAAACATCAGTCACACTATGCATGCTCTAGGCTGTATCCCAAATGCCACTCTACTACCTACAGCTGGGCTCTGGTCAAAAGTAGTGCACTATAGTATATTGGGAATAGGGTGCCATTTGGGGCGCACAGACTTCCATGAACCTAGCTTCAGTCACACTATGCATCCTCTCCTTCCCTCCACTGAACCCACGGCTGTAGCATCTTGATTCAATCAACAGCTGCTTAACTCAAGGGGTGCATTACCCCCCTGTTATTGTTCCCTCTGCCTCCCCCTGACCTATCTCTGCCTAAAAGTAATTTGCTTGGGGCGGTGGCCTAGCTTTGTGCTGGGCTGGGTTGGAGCACCAGAGGGCTGCCTGCATGGGCTAAAGCATCGTTAGTTATTCTTAGCTGTGGAATACCTCATCTGCAACCAACTGCAAGGAACCTCGTCTGACATATGGTGAAATGTTGTATGAACAGCTTTAAAACAAATCGCTTTAGAATCCTAAATATTTGGAACACAGAACTCTACGCTGTCATTCTCTACATTCCATTACTGTAAACTTATTCTAAGTTATATGAAATGTTGTCATTACCTAGTTCTTCAACATATACTACAAGAGGTTGAATACTTGATAAATTGTGAAAACGAACATGCGGTATTATATCTGCTTGACCACACACACACAACATGTGGACAATTGGACATATAATAATGCCATGCTGTTTGCCACATGTGAGACAGGCCTGTGTCACAAAAGGCACCCTATTCCCTATGTAGTGCACTACTCCACTGCCCATAGGGCTCTGGTCAAAAGTAGTGCACTATATAGGGGAATAGGGTACCATTTGGGACACACAGAGGAGATGTTGAGATGCCTCATATAACTCCTTCTCATCCAGCTCAGGAAAATGCTTCTGACTGAAGCTGCTTCAATGAGAGCATGGAAAATACATATCAGTGGCATTGAACAGTAGCACTAACCACAACAACAACAACAACAACAACAACAAAGCGATGATATATCATGTAATCTTACAACAAAGGTTTATCATATCATATGTGGTCCTCTGTAGCTCAATTGGTAGAGCATGGCGCTTGTAACGCCAGGGTAGTGGGTTCGATCCCCGGGACCACCCATACGTAAAAATGTATGCACACATGACTGTAAGTCGCTTTGGATAAAAGCGTCTGCTAAATGGCATATTATTATTATTATATCAATAAGGACTGAATGCCATTGTCAACAAAGGACTCCAATCTGTATTTTTCAATTAGACAAGTCAATGTTTTGTTTGTTAGGCTTCCTGGATAGTTTAGTGTGTCAAATTATACACCCTTTGAGACAAGATTGACTGAAAACTGAAATTGGGATAATGTAATGATGACGAAGGGTCTATAATGCATATTCACATGAATGTACCTAGCTACCCTCGTGTTCAACAACAATGAATTGTATTATTATTATTATTATTAATTATTATTATTATTATTATTAATTATTATAATGATATCCAAAATCGTAGTATTTGTCAACATACAGTATCATTTCAATATCATCTGTGTAAATATAAAATATTTACATTAATAATAGTATAGGTTACTGCTCCTTCCCTGCAGGAGCTAAATGTTGATGCCTATTTTCCCTCTTCAGTACTGGGTTGATATACCAGAGGAGAGAAGCAGCTGGGCTGATATCTGAGACAGAGGCAGCTCCTAGTTCAGGGTTCTTCAATTCCGGTCCTGGAGGGCCGAAACACCTCTGTTTTTCATCCTCTCCTTCTAATCAGGGGCTGATTCAGACCTGGAACACCAGGTGAGTGCAATTAACTACCAGGTAGAAATAAAAAAACAGAAGTGTTTCGGCCGTCCAGGACCGGAATTGAAGAACCCTGTGACCTAGTTCATGCACCTTCATCATTGTAATGCTCTTATATTCACCATCTACCAACTCTCTTATGGGATTGATTTTCAAACAGAGGAACACTGAAGGATAATACACTCATTGGAATGCACAGGCTTGGCGTTGATGATGGCAGAAAGGACTAGGGAAGAAATGCTGATCTTTGATCTGTTGTTTTAGATAGACCATTTATTCTTAACAGTTAGGCCTACTGTGCGTAACAAAACGATGTTCCCCCTCATTTTTGGTCTATTGGTCTGGTCGAACAGTCTGTCCATTGATTCTGAGAGTGAGTAGCAGCTGCGGTTCGTTGGACAACTTCACAAGGGGATGTATGACTTAGTTCTCGGGACTCCAATCAATTAGTTACTCTGATCAGAGGATTTTCAGTCTCTACAAATATTATTTCTACTGAAGCTGTAGGCCTATGAATGAAAACATCTCATGACTTACAACATTGTTATAACACCGCAAATATACAATACAAATGACTTAACTTCTGTATAATAAATACTTTTACCTTTTTTAACCGGTTATGGATTAAAGTTTGAAATACTTGAGCCACAACCAAGCCAATCCCCATGATCAGCAGAAGGGCGCAGACAATCCCGACTCCATAAATCGCACAAGATCTTCGCGTCATGATGTAGGTGACTCGGAGACAACAGTGCGTAAAAAGTTCGAACACGGCGTAGAAGAAGCGGAGGGTGATGCAGTTGAAACGTGGCTACTGAGCCTGCTGTGTATTTATCTGCAAGTTACCTTCACTGTGCATAAATTAACAAAGAAACTTCTTCAAAGTTGACCTTGTTGACTGATCTTTGTGGTCAGTTTTTCCGCTGGTTTCTGCAAGATGTGGTAGAATTTATATTCTGCAGTAGCGACCGTTATTTTATCGGGTTATTCTAGTCCACGAATGAATGATAACGGTAATCGCTCCTTTATTCTTATTAGTTTGTAGTCGGTCCAAGAAAGGAAAAGTAAGCTAACTTTAGCTATCCGCTTTCTGGGTAATAATGACAAATATATTTAACAGCAAAAGAAGGTCGGCTGCAGTCCGGGGTGGTGAAAATGTAGTAAGCTGTATAAAACATGCCAGTGGATATTTGTAGCTTCCTAGAAGGTCACACGTGTGCCCTCTGTGCTCTAGCGAATGTTTGATTGGTCACAACTCAACGGCTGTTGTCTCCCCTCAACACGTCAGTGTGATTACAGGCTGGGGCTGTGGTCTCAGAGCGTTTCGTATTATTCTGTACATAAATCCGAGACACTGCATTTAGTATGATGTTATGTTTCGTATGGTATGTATTTATTTGTGGATGTCCATCACCCATTTCGTATAATATGTTACGAATTAGGCTACAATTCGTATTATATATTATGAATTTGCAAAACATAATATAAACTCAGCAACAAAAAAAAAGTCATCTCACTGTCAACTGCGTTTATTTTCAGCAAACTTAACATGTGTAAATATTTGTATGAACAACAGACATAAACTGAACAAGTTCCACAGACATGTGACTAACAGAAATGTAATAATGTGTGGGGGGGGTCAAAATCAAAAGTAACAGTCAGTATCTGGTGTGGCCACCAGCTGCATTAAGTACTGCAGGGCATCTCCTCCTCATGGACTGCACCAGATTTGCCAGTTCTTGCTGTGGGATGTTACCCCACTCTTCCACCAAGGCACCTGCAAGTTCCCTGACATTTCTGGGGGGAATGGCCCTAGACCTCACCCTCCAATCCAAAAGGTCCCAGACGTGCTCAATGGGATTGAGATCCGGGCTCTTCGCTGGCCATGGCAGAACACTGACATTCCTGTCTTGCAGGAAATCACGCACAGAATGAGCAGTATGGCTGGTGGCATTGTCATGCTGGAGGGTCATGTCAGGATGAGCCTGCAGGAAGGGTACCACATGAGGGAGGAGGATGTCTGTAACGCACAGCGTTGAGATTGCCTGCAATGACAAGCTCAGTCCGATGATGCTGTGACACATCGGCCCAGATCATGACAGACCCTCCACCTCCAAATCGATCCCTCTCCAGAGTACAGGCCTCGGTGTAACGCTCATTCCTTTGACGATAAACACGAATCCGACCATCACCCCTGGTGAGACAAAACCACGACTCGTCAGTGAAGAGCACTTTTTGTCAGTCCTGTCTGGTCCAGCGACGGTGGGTTTGTGCCCATAGGTGACGTTGTTGCCGGTGATTTCTGGTGAAGACCTGTCTTACAACAGGCCTACAAGCCCTCAGTCCAGCCTCTCTCAGCCTATTGCGGACAGTCTGAGCACTGATGGAGGGATTGTGCGTTCCTGGTGTAACTCGGGCAGTTGTTGTTGCCATCTTTCTTTTGGAGTCAGTAGAAAGACCTCTTTAGTGTCCTACGTTTTCATAACTGTGACCTTAATTGCCTACCGTCTGTAAGCTGTTAGTGTCTTAACGACCGTTCCACAGGTGCATGTTCATTAATTGTTTATGGTTCATTGAACAAGCATGGAAGACAGTGTTTAAACCCTTAAACCCTTAAACCCTGCTACAAGACCATGATGCTTGCCTACGAAGCTGTGAGGGGAACGGCACCTCCGTACCTTCAGGCTCTGATCAGTCCCTACACCCAAACGAGGGCACTGTGTTCATCCACCTCTGGCCTGCTAGCTCCCCTACCTCTGCGGAAGCATAGTTCCCGCTCAGCCCAGTCAAAACTGTTCGCTGCTCTGGCACCCCAATGGTGGAACAAGCTCCCTCACGACGCCAGGACAGCGGAGTCACACACCACCTTCCGGAGACATTTGAAACCCCACCTCTTTAAGGAATACCTGGGATAGGATAAAGTAATCCTTCTCCCCCCCCTTACACATTGTAAAGTGGTTATCCCACTGGCTATAAGGTGAATGCACCTATTTGTAAGTCGCTCTGGATAAGAGCGTCTGCTAAATGACGTAAATGTAAATGTTAATACAATGAAGATCTGTGAAGTTATTTGAATTTTCACGAATTATCTTTGAAAGACAGGGTCCTGAAAAAGGGACATTTCTTTTTTTGCTGAGTTTATGTTATGAATTTGCTTAACTGGGGCTGTGGTCTCAGAGAATGTCTTATTATTCTGTACATCAATCCAAGACACACCATTTAAGTCCCCTGTAGCTCAGTTGGTAGAGCATGGCGCTTGCAACGCCAGGGTTGTGTGTTCGTAAAATGTAGTATATGTCCATCACCCATTTCGTATAATATGTAATGAATTTAAAATTGTATTATATGTTACAAATGAGAAAAACATACAATATGTTACAAATTTGCAAAACGTACTATATGTTATGAATTCTAGCTAGGTGGCTAGGTGGCTAACGTTAGCTAGGCTAGGGGTTAGGGTTAGGGGTTAGGGTTATGTTTAGGAGTTAGGTTAAAGGGTTAAGGTTAGGGGAAGGGTTAGCTAAAAGGGTTAAGGTTAGGGTTAGGGCAAGGGTTAGCTAACATGCTAAGTAGCTATTTGAAAAGTAGCTAAAAAAGTAGTATCTAGTTAAAAAGTTGCTAATTAGCTAAAATGGTAAAGTTGTCCATGATGAGATTCAAACTCGCAACCTTTGGGTTGCTAGACGTTCACGTTATACGCCCACCGATCCACCTCGGCTAACCACCCTACTTTCGTTTTTGTCTTAAGTAACCATCTGTCTTATGTAATCATACAAAATATAACATTACTATGTTATGTCTAGTGTATGAGACCAGGCTGCACCCCAGGGTTGGCTGGCTAGACACACACAAATTGTGGGCCCATAAACTTCACCCAAATCAACATAAAGAAATATTACACAACCAAGTACTTCTCACAGCCTCAGGAACATGCTTCATTATGGTGCATAAAAATGAGCTGAATAAAATATTTAGAATTCATAAACAATTATCAACCTGGAGATAAGTTAATATTTTAGTTGAATTTTTATGTTGTTTCAAACCAACCGTGTGCATGGGATTGAAATGATTTGATATCAAATGCTTCATTTTAACACTTCATTTTAAGGGGTCCTTATAACAGTGTGATTACATTTGTAATTACACTGTAACAAGTATTGTAATTAAGTGTAATAGTTCATAGTTACAGTGTAATAACAACATGTAACTGGTGGTAATTACAATCTGTAATTACAAGGGGTGTAACAACGAATGCTTGTTACCATACCTGTTACAAATCTTAATAGTTTCTGATAGCATCCCAACACGCCAATATTTCAGCCTGCACAAAACCACGTGATAAGTGTTAGCCAATTGAAAACCGACCACCTCATTGACACGACCAAAGACAGTACAGAGAGGCTAAAACTGCTTGTCCAATAGAGAGAGAGAATTGGTAACGGCGTCTTTTTTTTGTAGGCACTAACTCCGCAATGGTTCATTGGACAAAGCCTATGAGGAAAATGAATGGGGTTTTTTGGATAAATGCCGAAAATAATGTATGTGGGAAACACAGGCTTAGGAGATTTTATACATTTTGTTCTATGAGATAATCTTCATCAACTACCATCACTTTTTTGTGAATTTTTGAAGAATTTATGTTTTGTTTTTTTAATCACGTAAACAACATAAAGGCTTGATAATTCATAAAGGTCATGTTAACTGGCGGCAGGTAGCTTAGTGGGTAAGAGCGTTGTGCCAGTAACCGAAAGGTCGCTGGTTCTAATCCCCGAGCCGACTAGGTGAAAAATCTGTCGATGTGCCCTTAAGCAAGGCACTTAACCCTAATTGCTCCTGTAAGTCGCTCTGGATAAGAGCGTCTGCTAAATGACGTAAATGTAAATGTTAACTATTATTTCATAGAACAAAACATATAAGATCTCCTAAGCCTGTGTTAACCTCAGACCTTCTTTTCTGCGTTTATTCCAAAACCCTATTCTTTCCCCATTCATTTTTTCCCATAGGGATGGCTGAACGAACCAGAGGTTAGTAATTTCTGGGTTTTAGGACTACAAGATGGTGAGCTCTACAGAAATCCCCGAACACACTTGTAGGCGATGTCATGGCGACGTGTAGAAACACTTCATCGGGTCTAACTGTCATGTCCAGTTCGTCAAAACAAAGGCACTCCTTCGATATAAAGTTGTTTTTGACTTAAATTAAAATGTGTCAGTTTGTCACTTTCACGAGGTTGGAGTAGTAACATGTTAAACTACTTAAGACATTGAATCGGCTCCAATCTAGGCTGTGCCTTTAAATTTTTCACTTCTCATCATGAACTTCTCTAACCCTAAACCTCGGCCTGGTCTGTTTTGTCTGTTTCGCAAACATTCCCGGAAGTCTTGTGATGTGACACAACTCTGCAATAAAGGTCTGTGCTATCCGAGATCCTTCGTGCTTCCATATCCCATTGAAGTTTACATTTAAAATGGTTACGGTAAGGGTTAAGGTTAGGGTTAGGTAAGGGTTATGGTTAAGGTTAGGTTAAGGGTAGGGGTTAAGGTTAGGGTTTCAGGTAGGGACATCCCAAGGATTCTGGATAGCAGTAACCCTGCAAGAAAGAGCTAGAGCTCTGGATTCTGATGCCCAGGCCCAATGGCAAACATTTCAAAAAACCTTTCATTTCAAAAATAATTTTACAGTGCATTTGTCAATGGGTCAATTACTTTAACCATCAATTAAAACATTTTGGACACATAAACAAGTTATGGTACAAATTGTGAGATAGTCATTAGTGTTTGCCAAATTGTAATAAGATTGGTTGAATAATGGTTTTTAAATGCACTAAAAATTATCATAAGGCAAACTCTTATTCCATAATGTAACCTTGCAAGGGTTTCACTGTTGAGGAACATTCTCACTTTTGGATGGGATACATTGGTGCAATTATTTATTTATGACATTATTAAGGCATCATGTCATGATCTGTCATGATGTCATGATCAACACGCTATATGTGTCTGCACAAGATAGCGATGACCTCAAAGGTCACACGTGTTGATACTGACGTCATGTAACAGTGCGCAAAGAAAGGGGTTGAGAAGAAGGTAATTGTGCAAAATCCAGACATGAAAGATTGCTGCGAAATAAAAAGTATTGTAGGTCAAAAATGTCAACACAGGAGAGGGAAAGTATGTTTTCCATGCAATTTGTTTAGCTTTTTTGGATACATGAATTCTGCTGGACGATTTAGCATAGGTAGTTAGCTAGCATTTGCTAGCTAGCTAGCCTAGTGTTGGCTAGCTAGCTAACTGTAGGTAGCAAACATTAGCTGGCGTTTTTGTTGGGCCTACCAACTAGGCTAGCTAGCCAGCTACAGTAGTTACCATCTACAGCAGGGGTCGCCACAGGTCGATCGCAAGCTACCAGTAAGTCTAGATGCACAATTAAAGGCTCAAAAATCCAAATTTGTTAGTTTTCTTCCAGACCTAAAAAAAAAGGTAGAGTGGCTTCAGAAAGTATTCACCCCCCCTTTGCATTTTTTCTATTTTGTTGCCTTACAACCTGGAATTAAAATGGATTTTGGGGAGGGGTTGAATAATTTCATTTACATAACATGCCTACCAATTTGAAGATGCAAAATATGTTTTATTGTGAAACAAACAAGAAACTAGACAAAAAAACGGAAAACTTGAGTGTCAATACTTTATAGAGCCACCTTCTGCAGCAATTACAGCTGCAAGCATTTTTTATTTATTTAATCAATTTTAGAATAAGGCTGTAATGTAACAAAATGTGGAAAAAGTCAAGGGGTCTGAATACTTTCCGAAAACACAGTGCAGTACTTTTTAACGTTTATTTTTAACGTTAGCTAGGCTCGATGGTCTTATCTTCCCTGAACCTTGAACCAAGTATGCCAAGACTATGAAGATTATATATTCTGAATCAGGGGTGGATGGAGAAAAATCCACCCTTTTTATTTGTTTTATTTTTTATAATACGATTTCAATCTTCAATAGCTCTTACACAAAGCGTACCATGATTATGAACATTATATTTTCTGAAACGGGTGAGGATGTACAAAATTCCACATATTTTTTTGTTGCTGTTGAAATTTTGATTTTCAGTCTTCAATGGCTCATACGCAATGCCATGACTATGAAAATGACATTCTGAATCGGGGGAGGATAGACAAGCATGAACTTTTAAAAGTTTTTTTTTTAGCTTTCAATCTTCAATAGCTCTTACACAAAGCGTGCCATGACAATGAAAATTATATATTCTGAATCGGGGGAGGATGGGGAAAAAAATCAAGTTTCTGTAATTTTTTGTTGTTGCTTTCAATCTTCAATAGCTCTTACACGAAGTGTGCCATGACTATGAAAATGATATATTCTGAATCGGGGGAGGATGGACAAAAATCCACAGCTTTTTTGTTGTTGTCGAAATTTAGATTTTCAATCTTCAATGTCTCTTACGCAAAGCCATGAATATGAAAATGATATATTCTGAATCGGGGGAGGATAGACAAAATTCACAGTTTTTAATTTTAATTTTTTAGCTTTCAATCTTCATTAGCTCTTACACAAAGCGTGCCATGGCTATGATGAAAATGATATATTCTGAATCGGGGGAGGATGGACAAAAATCCCCAGCTTTCAATTTTTTTATTTTTTTAGGTGTTCTTTAGGGGGCTTCAATGGCTCTTACACTTATGAAAATGATATATTCTGAATCGGTGAAGGGTGGACAAAAATGCACGTTTTTGTGTATTGTATTATAAATATATATATATATATATATTTAGGGGGTAGATCAGTTTTAATATTTGTTTTTGCTTTCAATCTTCAATAGCTCTTACACGAAGTGTGCCATGACTATGAAAACGATATATTCTGAATCGGGGAAGGATGGACAAAAATCCTCTGCTTTTATTTGTTGTTGAAATGTACATTTTTAAAAAATGTTGAGGAGAGAAAACCGAATATCCGCAGAATATCCAATATAAAACACATTTTTACCGAGGTCTATTGATGCTAGATGGTTACCACAACAACTAGCTAGGTAGCTATATGCCTAAACTATAGAAATCATGATTATAACTAGGGGCCAAGTGTCTAATGCTAAATTGTCATACATTCTTCGTCTCAGACTCCAGGATTAGAAAATGCTTATAAGAAAGAAACAGATGAAAACAGAGACAGAGTTGTCGATTTCCATCGTTACTTGGTGGTCCTCTGTAGCTCAGCTGGTAGAGCACGGCGCTTGTAACGCCAGGGTAGTGGGTTCGATCCCTGGGACCACCCATACGTAAAAATGTATGCGCACATGACTGTAAGTTGCTTTGGATAAAAGCGTCTGCTAAATGGCTTATTATTGTTACTTGTAAATGTTAAAAAATTAAGAAAAAGACAGACCCATTTTTCTAACTTGGCTATCTCGGCTACTCACTATACTATGGGCTACAGATTTAAGTCACCTCTAGAATAGTGACTTTTACGTTATTGAGTAGTGCCTATATCTCTGTTTAATCAAATTATTAATATATTTGTCTTTTTACATGTTGCAATAAAGTTGACTAAAGTAGAAGCTCATCTTTGTTTGTAGGTATTTTCACTTGGTAATAAGTAATTATATAGAAATTGCTCATAGCTAACTGTAAAGTTACACTTTCACTTTAAATAGCTAAATCCTGTGTAACACCTAGCGACAACCTTGTGCTTATATTACAGATATGTACTCTGTGGGTGTATTAGTGTGTTTATTTTCTCACTTAATGGGGTGGCTCTTTTAGAAGCTGATGATTAGATTGTCGGAATGGGGAATGTACTTTTATAGGTACACAATAATTACAAGTAAGTACACCTCAAGATACACTTCATTTTAACTAGCTGAATCCTGTGTAACACGTGTAGTGTCTGAGGAATTATGACTTTGCTGACGTTTTCAAATGGAACCTGAGAGGAGGTTTATTCAGCTTAGAGGAAGCATCTGGGGAGCAGTTTTAGGAGGACACCCCATAGAACAGAGGAAGTCTGTTGTGTGGAGACAGGGGATTGGTTGGTAGGAAGAACCACCCATATCAGATTACATAGGATATATACCACAGTTAAGACAAAGGAAGACAGAATAATCAGATTAGAGATGGGGCGATTATTCTCCAGGTATCTGCAGGTATCTGTAAATCGACGCTGTAACCCTTTGTTATGAATAAACCTTTATGATGAAAATACAGCGTCAGCGGGTTCTCCTTGGTCATCACAGCATAATTAGCAACGTTTACTCGACACAACACACACCTAGTAATTAAATTGTAATTATGCAGATATGACATGCACTCTGTGGGTGTACTCGTGTGTTTTAGTTTGTCACTTGGATGGTGCTTCCAGAAGCCTTAAAATAACGACCAGGTTGTCAGGATGGGTAATGTACTACAGAAATACACATTAATTACAAGTAAGTAGCCCTGAAGATACACTTCATTTAAAAGTAGCCAAATCCTGTGTAACACCAAGTGAGTACATTGTACTGATGCAGATATTACATGGACTCTGTGATGTACTCTGTGATGTACTCTGTGCTGTACTCTGTGCTGTACTCTGTGATGTACTCTGTGATGTACTCTGTGGGTTTATCCTCTCACTTGGATGGCAAGGAGGTTTCAGGTTGTCATAATGGGTAACGTACACATTCATCCTAAAATTAAAAAATATATATATAATCTGGGATGACACCCGTATGGTAGACCTCGGTCGGTGAGGTTGACCTAACTCCGATCTGTTTTTGTGAACCCAACAAAATTAACCCAGATGGTACACTTTTGGGGGACAAGTGCTAGCAACGACGTTCATTGGAGGTTATGAAGAGTGGGGCATTAACGGGTAGATAATTTAGACCCTATTGTGCCTCCAAACTTTTAATCTCTGACACCCAGCGAATCTGTCCACAAGCGATGACAACCTGGTGACAATTATTTACGAAATCGGATGCAGCTGAGAAGAAACTAGACAGTAAATTGGACAACAAACGCTCGTTACCGTGCTTGTCACAAATGGGCAAGTTTCCACTAAATTCATCAATACTTGTTACAGTGTAATTACACATGTAATTACACTGTAATTAAGGACCTCTTAAAATGAAGTGTTACCGATCAAACTATAGGGGCAATTTAGGGTTGGAAATGGGAACTCCTATAAAATGTCAAATTATTTGGAAAACTCTATTTTTCTAACTTCGGACAAAGAGTGATGATGAGGGGGTCCTCTGAGCCAAATATATACTTATAGAGGAGGGTTGAATAAGTGCAGTACCAATTTATTACACAGATATAGAGGGCCTCGGGGCGAAATAGACAGTTATTTCCCAAGAATGAATTATGTGCAGGAATCATATTACAGGGGGTCAATGAGGGGGTAGGACACCTCCATAACAAAACCAGGGCCACCACCCCATGTTTTGTGAGTGAGAGTATCAGCACAAGCGGATAATCAACATGGAGCCCATCCTGTCTCACATGAGAGAGCCTCTGACCTGTCCTAGACAACACTGTAATTTACAGTCTTCCCACCGCTGCTGTGTGGAGCAACACGTCTGGCCAACTGAGACTACAGTTAACAAGGTTATCGCTATCTAGTGGACTAAACGATACACTGCCGTCTGAAAGAGGTACATGTTCTACACTAGCTAGTGATACCTACTGTGTATTAAAACAGGGCAGGTGTAAAACTTCTGGTATCACCACATATCTGCTGCTGACTTTTCTTTCCTGATATAGATGTTTTCACAATTTCTTCAATTTATTGATTTGTATCCCCACCATAAGCAAATCAACCAAATCAACCCAATCAACCCAATCAACCAAATCAACCCAATCAACCAAATCAACCCAAATTGACATTAAAATTCCATGCATATTTTGACTGAAGAGAGCATTTACACACAAAATAAGAAAAGGTCAATCACTAGGTCAAAACCAAACCCCTTAGTTTTAATTGCCGTGTAGACTACATAACCTAGCGTCCATCCTCTCTGTCCCCTGACGTGGTTTTTGGGCCTATAGAAGTCTGAAGCTGTTGTTACTAAAGTGGTCACTAAACCACCCTGCTACCTCTGTCATCAACCCTGTGGGCCCTGCTGAAAGTAGTGCACTGCATAAGGAATAGGCTGTCATTTGGAACACAACCACAGTCCTATCTCCCCCGACAACCATGGAACTCCAAACACACACACACACACAGTGCCTCACTAAACCACCCTGCTACCTCTGTCATCAACCCTGTGGGTGTCACGTCCGTTGTGTAAAGGATCGGACCAAGGTGCAGCGTGGTACGCGTACATAGTCGTTTATTTTAATAAACACCGACAAACTAACAAAATCCAATGGAACGTGAAGTTCAAGAGGCTAAACATCCAACAAGCCAAACAGAAACAAGATCCCACAACTAAAGGTAGGCAAAATGGCTGCCTAAGTATGATCCCCAATCAGAGACAACGATCGACAGCTGCCTCTGATTGGGAACCACACCCGGCCAACATAGAAATAGATAAACTAGATTATATCCAAATCACACCCTGACCTAACCAAACAGAGAATACAGGTGATCTCTAAGGTCAGGGCGTGACAGTACCCCCCCCACACAAAGGTGCGGACTTCGGCCGCAAAAACCTGACTCATTAGGGGAGGGTCCGGGTGGGCATCTAGCCTCGGTGGCGGCTCCGGCTCCGGGCGCGACGTCGGTCTTAACCTCTTCTCCCATCCTGCCTCCCCTTTGCATGCCCGGTCCGGTCTGGACCCCAGCGCGATGCTCCCCCTCTCAGTCCTCCCACAATGCACCAAGCCCTGTCTGGACTCTGGTGTGGGAAACCCCGACCCTGGAGAGGGGCTGACGTCTGGTTCCGGCTTGGCAGTCCTCCCTCGATGCACCAAGCCCTGTCTGGACCCTGGTGTGAGCACCGGTGAAGTGGACTGCCCCGGCTCTGGTAAGGAGCAGATAACCGGAGCTGGACTAGGCACCGGTGGAACGGACTGCTCTGACACTGGAGTGAAGCAGCTGACCGGAGCTGGACTAGGCACTGGTGGAGCGGACTGCTCTGGCACTGGAGTGGAGCAGCTGACCGGAGCTGGACTAAGGCACCGGTGGAGCGGACTGCTCTGGCACAGGAGTGGAGCAGCTGACCAGCACTGGACTAGGCACCGGTGGAGCGGACTGCTCCGGCACAGGAGTGGAGCAGCTGACCGGAGCTGGACTGGGCACCGGTGGAGCGGACTGCTCTGGCACAGGAGTGGAGCAGCTGACCGGCGCTGGACACTCTGGACTGCAGACTGTCGCTGGAGGCTCTGGACAGCAGACCGTCGCTGGAGGCTCTGGACTGCAGACCGTCGCTGGAGGCTCTGGACTGCAGACCGTCGCTGGAGGCTCTGGACTGCAGACCGTCGCAGGAGGCGCGGGGCATGGACCATCACAGGAGGCTTCGTGCCATGGATCATCACTGGAGGCTTCGTGCCATGGATCATCACTGGAGGCTTCGTGCCATGGATCATCACTGGAGCCCGGCAAGTGCGGGGTGCTGGCACAGGACGCACTGGGCTGTGAAGGTGCACTGGCGGCACGGTGCGTAGAGCTGGCGCAGGATATACTGTGCCGTGGAGGCACACTGGAGGTCTGGAGCGTAGGGCACAACCCGTCCTGGCTGGATGCTCACTTTAGCACTTACCAAGCGCACCGGGCTGTGAATGCGCACTGGAGACATAGTGCGTATCACCGCATCACAGGGTGCCTGAACGGTCACCCGCTCCCTAAAGCGAGTGCGGGGAGTTGGCTCTGGTCTGAAACCTGGCTCCGCCAACCACCCCGTGTGCCCCCCACCCAAAAATAAAATGTCTTGGGGCTTCCTTCGTTGTCGCTGTTGATCCTTTCCTGCCTGGGCTTCTTCCTTCGCCCAGGTTCCCTTTCCGGCTAATATCTCCTCCCATGTCCAGAATGTTTTCCCCACCTGTGTCCAGCATGTCTGCTCCTCCTGGCCACGCTGCTTGGTCCGTTGGTGGTGGGATCTTCTGTCACGTCCGTTGTGTAAAGGATCGGACCAAGGTGCAGCGTGGTATGCGTACATAGTCGTTTATTTTAATAAACACCGACAAACTAACAAAATCCAACAGAACGTGAAGTTCAAGAGGCTAAACATCCAACAAGCCAACCAGAAACAAGATCCCAGAACATAGGTAGGCAAAATGGCTGCCTAAGTATGATCCTCAATCAGAGACAACGATCGACAGCTGCCTCTGATTGGGAACCACACCCGGCCAACATAGAAATAGATCAACTAGATTATATCCAAATCACACCCTGACCTAACCAAACAGAGAATACAGGTGATCTCTAAGGTCAGGGAGTGACAGTGGGCCCTGGTGAAAGTAGTGCACTACATAAGGAATAGGGTGTCATTTTGAACATAACCTCTGTCCTATCTCCTCCGACAACCATGGAACTCCAAACACACACACAGTGCCTTCGGAAAGTATTCAGACCCCTGGACTTCTTCCACACTTTGTTACGTTACAGCCTTATTCTAAAATTGATTAAATAAATAAAAAATCCTCAGTAATCTACACATAATTCCCCATAATGACAAAGTGAAAACTGGTTTTTAGACATTTTTGCAAATTAATAAAAAATACAAAACATAAATACCTTATTTACATAAGTATTCTGACCCTTTGCTATGAGACTCGAAATTGAGCTCAGGTGCATCCTGTTTCCATTCATCATCCTTGAGATGTTTCTACAACTTCATTGGAGTCCACTTGTGGTAAATTCAATTGATTGGACATTATTTGGAAAGGCACACACCTGTCTATATTAGGTCCCACAGTTGACAGTGCATGTCAGAGCAAAAACCAAGCCATGAGGTCGAAGGAATTGTCCGTAGCGCTCGCTCCAAGACAGGATTGTGTCGAGGCACAGTTCTGGGGAAGGGTAAAAAACTAAATGTTCAGCATTGAAGGTCCCCAAGAACACAGTGGCATTCTCCATCATTCTTAAATGGAAGAAGTTTGGAACCACCAAGACTCTTCCTAGAGCTGGCCGCCTGGCCAAACTGAGCAATCGGGGGAGAAGGGCCTTGGTCAGGGAGGTGACCAAGAACCCGATGGTCACTCTAACATAGCTCTAGAGTTCCTCTGTGGAGATGGGAGAACCTTTCAGGCCTTTATGGTAGAGTGGCCAGACGGCAGCCACACCTCAGTAAAAGGCACATGACAGCCGACTTGGAGTTTGTCATAAGTCACCTAAAGACTCTCAGACCATGAGAAACAAGATTCTCTGGTCTGATGAAACCAAGATTGAACTCTTTGGCCTGAATGCTTCTGGAGGAAACCTGGCACCATCGCTACGGTGAAGCTTGGTGGTGGCAGCATCATGCTGTGGGGATGTTTTTCAGCGGCAGGGACTGGGAGACTTGTCAGGATCGAGGCAAAGATGAACAGAGCAAAGTACAGAGAGATCCTTGATGAAAACCTGCTCCAGAGTGCTCATGGCCTCAGACTGGGGCGAAGGTTGACCTTCCAACAGAACAATGACCCTAAGCCCACAGCCAAGACAACGCAGGAGTGGCTTCGGGACAAGTCTCTGAATGTCCTTGAGTGGCCCAGCCAGAGCCCAGACTTAAACCCGATCGAACATCTCTGGAGAGACCTGAAAATAGCTGTGCAGCAACGCTCCCCATCCAACCTGACAGTATACAAATACATGTGTGCCAAGCTTGTAGCGTCATACCCAAGAAGACTCGATGCTGTAATCACTGCCAAAGGTGATTCAACAAAGTACTGAGTAAAGGGTCTGAATACTTATGTAAATGTGATATTTCAGTTTTTTTTTATTTATAAATTAGCAAACATTTCTAAAAATCTGTTTTTGCTTTGTCATTATGGGGTATTGTGTGTAGATTGATGAGGACAAAAACCGATTTAATCAATTTTAGATTAAGGCTGTAACGTAATAAAATGTGGAAAAATTGAAGAGGTCTGAATACTGTATGTCACGAAGGGTGTGATTAACAAAATATAATAAGGTTGGGGGTGATAGCTTTCACACAGCGTTGAGAATGCTCAATTTAGTATTTCATGTCTTCCTTTGTTTTATTGTTAGTCAGACCCAAGCTGCAAGTCTTGGCTCACTCCTGTGACTGGCATGGATGACTACTAGCCAGGCTGCCATGTTTGGCTTGACAATGACAGCAATGGAGTTGGCAAGAGCACAATCAGACTTAGGACCAGGCTAGATGACTGCATATTTCTGTTCTTTACTCTACTGCATGTGAAAAGCAGGATGGTTGCTGCACCAGACCATGCCCCCATCATGACCCCCATCTATTATACTGAGAGAGAGGGTGTTTAGGGGGTTGTTGATCCAGGGACTTGTTCTTTCTTCTTTCTCTAATATGTAACAGTGTAACCTCTGAATTATTTCTCTAATATGTTACAGTGTAACCTCTGAATTATTTCTCTAATATGTTACAGTGTAACCTCTGAATTCTTTCTCTAATATGTAACAGTGTAACCTCTGAATTATTTCTCTAATATGTTACAGTGTAACCTCTGAATTCTTTCTCTATGTTACAGTGTAACCTCTGAATTCTTTCTCTAATATGTAACAATGTAACCTCTGAATTCTTTCTCTAATATGTAACAATGTAACCTCTGAATTCTTTCTCTAATATGTTACAGTGTAACCTCTGAATTCTTTCTCTAATATGTTACAGTGTAACCTCTGAATTCTTTCTCTAATATGTTACAGTGTAACCTCTGAATTCTTTCTCTAATATGTTACAGTGTAACCTCTGAATTCTTTCTCTAATATGTAACAATGTAACCTCTGAATTCTTTCTCTAATATGTTACAGTGTAACCTCTGAATTCTTTCTCTAATATGTTACAGTGTAACCTCTGAATTCTTTCTCTAATATGTAACAATGTAACCTCTGAATTCTTTCTCTAATATGTTACAGTGTAACCTCTGAATTCTTTCTCTAATATGTTACAGTGTAACCTCTGAATTATTTCTCTAATATGTTACAGTGTAACCTCTGAATTCTTTCTCTAATATGTTACAGTGCAACCTCTGAATTCTTTCTCTAATATGTTACAGTGTAACCTCTGAATTCTTTCTCTAATATGTTACAGTGTAACCTCTGAATTCTTTCTCTAATATGTAACAATGTAACCTCTGAATTATTTCTCTAATATGTTACAGTGTAACCTCTGAATTCTTTCTCTAATATGTTAGCTTAGTGGGTAAGAGCGTTGTGCCAGTAACCGAAAGGTCGCTGGTTCTAATCCCCGAGCTGACTAGGTGAAAAATCTGTCGATGTGCCCTTGAGCAAGGCACTTAACCCTAATTGCTCCTGTAAGTTGCTCTGGATAAGAGCGTCTGCTAAATGACAAAAAAAAAAAAAAAAAAAAAAGTTACAGTGTAACCTCTGAATTCTTTCTCTAATATGTTACAGTGTAACCTCTGAATTCTTTCTCTAATATGTAACAATGTAACCTCTGAATTCTTTCTCTAATATGTTACAGTGTAACCTCTGAATTCTTTCTCTAATATGTTACAGTGTAACCTCTGAATTATTTCTCTAATATGTTACAGTGTAACCTCTGAATTCTTTCTCTAATATGTTACAATGTAACCTCTGAATTCTTTCTCTAATATGTAACAATGTAACCTCTGAATTCTTGCTCTAATATGTAACAATGTAACCTCTGAATTCTTTCTCTAATATGTAACAATGTAACCTCTGAATTCTTCCTCTAATATGTTATAATGTAACCTTGGTACTGAACCATGGACTTTTATCTGGGACTAACCATAATCAGTCAGCAATCTCTAGATATCTCTGCATGGTTTGATCTTCCACTGACAACACATCAGACTATAAACTGAACCACCATCAATGTACAGTACTGCTGCTGAATTCATGTGAGACCACTGTGCTCCTGAACCCTGCATATGTGAGACCACTGTGCTCCTGAACCCTGCATATGTGAGACCACTATGCTCCTGAACCCTGCATATGTGAGACCACTGTGCTCCTGAACCCTGCATATGTGAGACCACTGTGCTCCTGAACCCTGCATATGTGAGACCACTGTGCTCCTGAACCCTGCATATGTGAAACCACTGTGCTCCTGAACCCTGCATATTTGAGACCACTGTGCTCCTGAACCCTGCATATGTGAGACCACTGTGCTCCTGAACCCTGCATATGTGAGACCACTGTGCTCCTGAACCCTGCATATGTGAGACCACTGTGCTCCTGAACCCTGTATATGTGAGAGTGCTCCTCTGTCCACACCAGTTCTGGGTTCAAATAGTATTTGATTTCTTACAAATACTTTAGCTACTCTTGACGGAGGTTGTCTGGTGCAATGGAATAGTCTAGTCCAAAAAGTGCAAACACCGTCCATCTGGAACTGCAGGCAGGCTCAATAAAGCTAAAATTATGTGGGGGGAAAAACCCAAATACTATTTGAACCCAAGTCTGGCCCACCCAGCTCAGAGAGGATAGGAGCCATTACACAGTTAAAGGTGTCAGTGGCCTGCCCTGCAGACGTGGAGTTGCCCTCATTTGGACCCCGGGTAAAGTGTTCTTTGAACACGCCCCCACCTCCTACCGATGATCGTTGCCCTTGGCAGCCCTTATCAAATAGATTAGCACCTCTAATATAAGTGGCCGGCCGAGGCTCCTATAGTCTCATTGCACGGCAATCAGGAACCTAGGCTCTGCTCTCTTCAACATGAGGACAGCACAGTACATAGCCATCTTCGTGCTCCTGGCTCTGGTCTGCCCAATCCAGGTAGGATGCTAGGCCCCATGTCTGATCTTGTCCACCAGCCGGTTCACTCTATGCGGTAGCAATGGAGCCTGGGGAGGGGGGAAGAGGTTAGCCTACGTCTGATCTGATGCTACGTCGGCTTGGCATTAACAAGACGTTTATTCACTCACTGTCCCTGGAATGTTGGGTGGAGATTTTGCCTTTCGGATACGAATCTAAAATTTTATTGGGAAGTTTGCATGCATTGCTGCAGGTTGGAGCTTCAGGTTTTAGCTACTGTACAGTTTTTGCTTTGCCGAACTCAGGGGTCTGTCGATATCGGTCTGTGAGATAGCAGCTGAGTGGTAACAGACAATCTACAGAACAACTTCAGTCAGGCTGTTTCAGTCAACAAGCCCTGTTTCAATGAGACTTAAAAGAAAATGAAATCCTACACACCGCACTTGTTTATAAAGGAGACTGACTGACGCTAACCTGCCTTCCTCCACCTTCCCAAGGTGCAGACCGCTCCTGTGCCTGAGGATTGGACAGGGACAGGCCTGATCACCCGAGCCAAGCGCTCTCTCCTGTGGCGATGGAATACTCTGAAGCCTGTTGGCGCCAGCTGCAGAGAGCACAATGAGTGTGGGACCAACTACTGCAGGTACTGGGTTTGAATAGGGAGAGCTACATTTACATTTTAGTCATTTAGCAGACGCTCTTATCCAGAGCGACTTACAGGAGCAATTAGGGTTAAGTGCCTTGCTCAAGGGCACATCGACAGATGTTTCACCTAGTCGGCTCGGGGATTAGAACCAGCGACCTTTCGGTTACTGGCACAACGCTCTTAACCACCAAGCTTATACTAATTTCCGGTGCTATGCTCATATTCAAAACAACTATTGTTTCCATTTGCAACAAAAAAAAATAATCTTTGGATATTTTGTGTCATTTCTTGCAGGAAAAAAACGTGTTCTTTCCAGATTTTTACCTCTTGAACTGAAATATGATCTCTGCTATAAGTCTGGACAAAGCCAGAACAACGATCAATGGAAAAGCAACAATCAACGGAGCCTGTCAATGGAATGCCAAACTGTACCAACTGATGTCACAGGACTTCAGTTGGCTCACCAAATACTCCCAAATATTTGGTAAAAACAGCTAACCAAATCATTTGAACTGCCCCGATAACCCCTTCCTAACTGAAACAAATGTACCAGGTACAGTCTAACAGTAAATAAGCTGCAAATGTTGTAAAGTTATATGAACCCTGTCTCAGTATGTATTATCAGATAATAGCATTCCCATTGGATACTTCATCTATCCAATCAACAAATGTTTTAAAACAAAATACAGACAATGCACTCAACAAACATGAAGCGGTTTTTATTGACAAGCAAAAAATGTCTGCGGAAGATATGTTTAAAACCATGGAGCAGTTATTTATTTGTAAATTATTTATTTGTACATAATGTCAAGGTTGTACACACATAATGTAAATAATGTTAAAATATATAAATTGCATTTGTTGTGACATGGTAGTGAAAGTATTTTATTGTTTCTTATAAAAACAAAAAAAAGCCATGCGGGCTCCTGAAGCATAATGCATTAGTCATTGGATTAGTGGGGGTCTTTTCAGGACATGGGATAATGGATGACAGACTACATTTACCTGGTACCAGATACTGTGTGTGTGCTCCTGCCAACTCCCATTTCGGATAGAACCCTCTAAAATGAATCACTTACTATTTACATACTGTCATTATCACTATGGGAACAACATTTAAAATGTAGGAGTCATTCTCACACAATGCATTCTGTTACATACATTATTGTTTTTAATCACTGTTTGTATAGTGGCATGAGGTTAGTGGTATTATAACTAACAAAACACTGAGGGGGAAACATTCCCTTGTAGTCTAATTTCTATTGCTACTGTATGACCAGTCAGTACAATCATGTTATATAGTCTCTCTCTCTCTCTCTAAAAATGAATATAAAAAAAAGTAATTTCTGCAACTCTGCAAAGTACTGCATGTCAGAGTTGTGAACATTACTTTCCCCAGCTTTAAACAATTAATCACAATGATTGGGTAGTCAATAATTAGGTCACACTTTATTTGGATAGTCCATCTGTAAATGACCGTCTGTACAGCTATCTGTTGATAAGCAACTGCTTGTAAATATCCAGTACTTTCTCTTGCGTCTATACTCTTTGTGAAAATATGACTATGTATCAATTACCAATGATTCATTTAACAGTGGATTCCAACGCTTGCTGACTAAATACATTTCATTATGTATGTACAGATTAACTGATTGGTTTGATAAAATGTTGATAACTTTCCCTAAATGTACACTACCGGTCAAAAGTTTTAGAACACCTACTCATTCCAGGGTTTTTCTATTTTTTTTTACTATTTTCTACATTGTAGAATAATAGTGAAGACATCAAAACTATGAAATAGCACATATGGAATCATGTAGTAAGCAAAAAAGTGTTAAATAAATCAAAATATATTTTATATTTGAGATTCTTCAAATAGCCACCCTTTGCCTTGACAGCTTTGCACACTCCTGGCATTCTCTCAACCAGCGTCATGAGGTCACCTGGAATCCATTTCAATTAACAGGTGTGCCTTCTTAAAAGTTAATTTGTGGAATTTCTTTCCTTCTTAATGCGTTTCAATCAGTTGTGTTGTGACAAGGTAGGGGGGGTATACAGAAGATAGCCCTATTTGGTAAAAGACCAAGTCGATATTATAGCAAGAACAGTTCAAATAAGCAAAGAGAAACGACAGTCCATCATTACTTTAAGACATGAAGGTCAGACAATACGGAACATTTCAAGAACTTTGAAAGTTTCTTCAAGTGCAGTCACAAAAACCATCAAGCACTATGATGAAACTGGCTCTCATGAGGACCGCCACAGGAATGGAAGACCCAGATTTACCTCTGCTACAGAGGATAAGTTCATTAGAGTTACCAGCCTCAGAAATTGCAGCCCAAATTAATGCTTCACAGAGTTCAAGTAACAGACACATCTCAACATCAACTGTTCAGAGGAGACTGTGTGAATCAGGCCTTCATGGTCGAATTGCTGCAAAGAAACCACTACTAAAGGACACCAATAAGAAGAGACTTGCTTTGGCCAAGAAACACGAGCAATGGACATTAGACCGGTGGAAATGTGTCCTTTGGTCTAGAGTCCAAATTTGAGATTTTTGGTTCCAACCGCCGTGTCTTTGTGAGACGTGGTGTGGGTGAACGGATGATCTCCGCATATGTATTTCCCACCGTGAAGTATGGAGGAGGTGGTGTTATGGTGTGGGGGTGCTTTGCTGGTGAGACTGTCTGTGATTTATTTAGAATTCAAGGCACACTTAACCAGCATGGCTTCCACAGCATTCTGCAGCGATACGCCATCACATCTGGTTTGGGCTTAGTGGGACTATCAATTGTTTTTCAACAGGACAATGACCTAACACACCTCCAGGCTGTGTAAGGGCTATTTTACCAAGAAGAAGAGTGATGGAGTGCTGCATCAGATGACCTGGCCTCCACAATCCCCCAACCTCAACCCAATTGAGATGGTTTGGGATGAGTTGGACCGCAGAGTGAAGGAAAAGCAGCCAACAAGTGCTCAGCATATGTGGGAACTCCTTCAAGACTGTTGGAAAAGCATTCCAGGTGAAGCTGGCTGAGAGAATGCCAAGAGTGTGCAAAGCTGTCATCAAGGCAAAGGGTGGCTATTTGAAGAATCTCAAATATAAAATATATTATGACTTATTTAACACTTTTTTGGTTACTACATGACTCCATATGTGTTATTTCATAGTTGAAGTCTTTCACTATTATTCTACAATGAAAATAGTAAAAATAAAGAAAAACCCTTGAATGAGTAGTTGTTCTAAAACTTTTGACCTGTAGTTTATGTAATTACGTAGTTATAACATTTTTAAATTAAAATAAAGTAGGATAACCTCGTCAGGTGTTTGGGTCAATTCCATTTCAACTCAGTCAATCCAGGACATTTTTCTAATTTCAATTAACCACCTGAATTGACTAAAATTGAAATGGAATTGACCCAAACCCCGTAGCTCCTATTATTTCACACAAAGCAGACAGATCATTCCTCGTAGGCCTACGAGCAGTATAAAAAGATATAAAAGTGACGATGTCACTGGGGTTGTGTAATAAGAATAACATCTCTGCCCTAACGTCAGCAGTCCAAAGGTGGATGTTTTGATACGCCGTAAAACTTCAATTAAAAGCAGTCTCAAATAGCCACCTGTCCCTTTTAATAGCCAGGCAACTGCACATATTTCAGCAAAAAACGCCTCTTTCAAATAAACGCCTGGGGTCTAAATGAATAGTTTACGAGGTTAAATAATAATAATAATAATAATAATAATAAGCCATTTAGCAGACGCTTTTATCCAAAGCGACTTACAGTCATGTGTGCATACATTTTTACGTATGGGTGGTCCCGGGGATCGAACCCACTACCCTGGCGTTACAAGCGCCATGCTCTACCAATTGAGCTACAGAGGACCACGTAACATTAATTGTTTACGAGGTTTAATGTTTGACTTGTTACATTAAACAATTCAGTAATGACTCAAAAAAAGTATAGCAATCATCCGTTTTCAATCGGCATGAAGAAAACTCTAGCCATTGGCTGCTAACAGCTGAGAACTGCTAACTGGCAAGCACAAAAAACAGTCAACAACTTTGGGAGTACAAACCCCCGTCAGATCACCCTCTAGTGGTGAAAGTAAGAACTTCCGAAAATGCACAGTCAAAGAGGAAAATAATTATTCTGTTAAGGAAACATTTTTTTTCTTATTCTCTAAATAGAGACATACTTATAAAATAAACAAAATAAAATGTAAATGATTAAAATGCTGGAATTAAACAATTAACTATGCAAATTAGCAAAAGCTGTGTGCATTAAGGAAATAAGACGCCTGGCTCAAATAGAAGCCTGTCTCAAATAGAAGCCCGTCTCTAATAAGCCCCTGTTCCGTTCAGTGATTTCAGCAAATAAAACGCCCGGGCTATTAACTGAAGTTTTACGACATTCCTAATCCTAATGATGACAGCGATAGATCATAATAATATTGCAATTCTTTTCAACAGCCTCTCAATGTCTAACATGAGTGTGGCCCCGTGTAGCTCAGTTGGTAGAGCATGGCGCTTGCAACGCCAGGGTTGTGGGTTCGATTCCCACGGGGGGCCAGTATGAAAAAAAATATGTATGCACTCACTAACTGTAAGTCGCTCTGGATAAGAGCGTCTGCTAAATGACTGAAATGTAAAATGATCTTGGCAATCTGCCTGAGCTTCTATCCTCTCTCATTCCCTACTAATCAGTGTTACATCTCTCTGGGTGACCCCAAAACACAACATTTAAAAGCAACAAAAATATTAAATAAAAGTACAGTCAGCTTCCTTGTAACTCATGTTAAAAAATAAAAATAAACTGTTGGATTAAAAAACAAATAAAAGAAAAACAGATTAAAATATGTCAGATTTATGAAAGTATTTAAACTATTCATTTTAAAAGACAAAAACATTCTCAATCCGGTTCCTGATCTAGCCTTACAGTAGTTAACAGTGAGGTTACGGTTACAGGGTAGAAGATGATTCAATCTGGTGAAGTGGAAACAGTGTGCAGTCAGAACCCTTGATACAGTTAACAAAACATGGATGGCAATTCTAATCCTGTCCTCCCAGGATCGCACTTCCTGTGGAGCGGATTCTACTTCTTGTGGGACTAGGACTTCAGAAGGGGCTGGCGTTCGTCAGAAGAGCTCTGAGGAGAAAAATAAATGTAAAGAAAAACAATATTTAGTCCGATCTGATTTCAGATCTATTTTCAGATAACGAGTCCTACATGTTGTGTTTCCCAGGACTCAAGTATGAAGTACTTGGCTCAAGAAAAAAGGACTTGAGTATGAAGGGCTGGGACTAGGGACTCAACTCTGACTTGAAGTTTGACTACATCACTGATGAGATCTACATGCGTTTTGATAGTTGATTTCGCCCCTGTAAATTCTAAAATAAGAAAACAGGTCAACAGCCAACTGGACCTCGTGATAAATCTCTTTAAGCACCTATTGTTTTGATAACATCGTGAGAGGGAAACATGTATCCATCACAGAAAGCTGTGAGGGAGTTCTCAGGATGCTACCAAGGTTACTTTTTTTTATACCAAGACATTATTGACTATGTCTGATTTGCTGAAGGCAGTTTGCTGGGGGAACCGCCCCTGATAGTGATAGTGTGTCGGGAACCTTCTCTTCCTGCTAATATTACACAAACATGAAGCTACAGGGTGGAGTTGTTTATGACTTACATAAATACTCCCTAATGGAACAGAGGGCATCTTCATGAAGTCATAGGCTACGTCAGAAATGGCACCCTAATCCCGATTTCAGGGTTTCCCAAACTTGGTCCTTGGTCCTGGGTCCCCTGGGTCCCCCCCCCCAGGTGAACGTTTTGGTTTTTGCCCTAGCACTACACAGCTGATTCAAATAATGAAGCTTGATGATGAGTTGGTTATTTGAATCAGCTGTGTAGTGCTAGGGCAAAAACCAAAATGTGTACCCGGGGGGACCCAGGACCAAGTTTGGGAAACCTTGCCCTGTTTAGCACACTACTTTTGACCACAGCCCTACGACACATGAATGACCTATGACCTACGGCTATGACTTCTCACCTCTGGGATCCTTTGACGACACTGGAGCACCATGAAGACCACGCCCAGGAGGATGCCGAAGCCAATCAGCATAAAAGGTATGTTGACCACTACGTTGCCCTCCGCCACGATCACCTGCAGCTGTTTGGCCGATACCTCATCGATCACAACACTCTGTGGGGAGAAGAGAAGAGATAAGGGGGTCATACATGCTTATGTCAAGTCATACCATGCATTACAACTGGATCATAATGTATTATATATGCAGGCTAACGTGAAACATGTATGAGGTAACAGGTAAAGAGTTAAATAGCTGAGGAACGCTCAACTCTGTTCTCTTATATTGAGGCAGAGTTGAGTTTTTATAACTGGTCTGGCGATTTGCCAACAACAACATGATCAAGTGTGTGTGTGTGTGTCAGATAACCTATGATATCCTGCTGACAAATCCACAGAGATTGTGGTAAAAAAGTCACAACATCCGGACTACTTGGCTACCTGCCAAACTTTTAGGTTTTTAATAACTATTTAATCCAAATCTGTATTTAAATACATTTAACAACGTCTTAGTTATCTCCTCGCTCTACTTTGTTCATTCAACTTTTTCACCCCGGACCCTTTATCTGGACGTGGTTCCACAGGACCCTTTATCCGGACGTGGTTCCACAGGACCCTTTATCCGGACGTGGTTCTACAGGACCCTTTATCCGGACGTGGTTCCACAGGACCCTTTATCTGGACGTGGTTCTACAGGACCCTTTATCTGGACGTGGTTCTACAGGACCCTTTATCCGGACGTGGTTCTACAGGACGCTTTATCTGGACGTGGTTCCACAGGACCCTTTATCTGGACGTGGTTCCACAGGACCCTTTATCCGGACGTGGTTCCACAGGACGCTTTATCCGGACATGGTTCCACAGGACGCTTTATCTGGACATGGTTCCACAGGACCCTTTATCCGGACGTGGTTCTACAGGACGCTTTATCTGGACGTGGTTCTACAGGACGCTTTATCTGGACATGGTTCTACAGGACGCTTTATCTGGACGTGGTTCCACAGGACCCTTTATCTGGACGTGGTTCCACAGGACCCTTTATCTGGACATGGTTCTACAGGACCCTTTATCTGGACGTGGTTCTACAGGACCCTTTATCCGGACGTGGTTCTACAGGACCCTTTATCTGGGCATGGTTCTACAGGACCCTTTATCCGGACGTGGTTCTACAGGACGCTTTATCTGGACATGGTTCTACAGGACCCTTTATCTGGACGTGGTTCTACAGGACCCTTTATCCGGACGTGGTTCTACAGGACCCTTTATCCGGACGTGGTTCTACAGGATGCTTTATCTGGACATGGTTCTACAGGACCCTTTATCTGGACGTGGTTCTACAGGACCCTTTATCTGGACGTGGTTCTACAGGACCCTTTATCTGGACGTGGTTCTACAGGACCCTTTATCTGGACGTGGTTCTACAGGACCCTTTATCTGGACGTGGTTCTACAGGACCCTTTATCTGGACGTGGTTCTACAGGACCCTTTATCTGGACGTGGTTCTACAGGACCCTTTATCTGGACGTGGTTCTACAGGACCCTTTATCTGGACGTGGTTCTACAGGACCCTTTATCTGGACGTGGTTCTACAGGACCCTTTATCTGGACGTGGTTCTACAGGACCCTTTATCTGGACGTGGTTCTACAGGACCCTTTATCTGGACGTGGTTCTACAGGACCCTTTATCTGGACGTGGTTCTACAGGACCCTTTATCTGGACGTGGTTCTACAGGACCCTTTATCTGGACGTGGTTCTACAAGACCCTTTATCTGGACGTGGTTCTACAGGACCCTTTATCTGGACGTGGTTCTACAGGACCCTTTATCTGGACGTGGTTCTACAGGACCCTTTATCTGGACGTGGTTCTACAGGACCCTTTATCTGGACGTGGTTCTACAGGACCCTTTATCTGGACATGGTTCTACAGGACCCTTTATCTGGACATGGTTCTACAGGACCCTTTATCCGGACGTGGTTCTACAGGACGCTTTATCTGGACATGGTTCTACAGGACCCTTTATCTGGACATGGTTCTACAGGACCCTTTATCCGGACGTGGTTCTACAGGACCCTTTATCTGGACATGGTTCTACAGGACCCTTTATCTGGACATGGTTCTACAGGACCCTTTATCTGGACGTGGTTCTACAGGACCCTTTATCTGGACATGGTTCTACAGGACCCTTTATCTGGACGTGGTTCTACAGGACCCTTTATCTGGACATGGTTCTACAGGACCCTTTATCCGGACGTGGTTCTACAGGACGCTTTATCTGGACATGGTTCTACAGGACCCTTTATCTGGACATGGTTCTACAGGACCCTTTATCCGGACGTGGTTCTACAGGACGCTTTATCTGGACATGGTTCTACAGGACCCTTTATCTGGACATGGTTCTACAGGACCCTTTATCCGGACGTGGTTCTACAGGACGCTTTATCTGGACATGGTTCTACAGGACCCTTTATCTGGACATGGTTCTACAGGACCCTTTATCTGGACGTGGTTCTACAGGACCCTTTATCTGGACGTGGTTCTACAGGACCCTTTATCTGGACGTGGTTCTACAGGACCCTTTATCTGGACGTGGTTCTACAGGACCCTTTATCTGGACGTGGTTCTACAGGACCCTTTATCTGGACGTGGTTCTACAGGACCCTTTATCTGGACGTGGTTCTACAGGACCCTTTATCTGGACGTGGTTCTACAGGACCCTTTATCTGGACGTGGTTCTACAGGACCCTTTATCTGGACATGGTTCTACAGGACCCTTTATCTGGACATGGTTCTACAGGACCCTTTATCCGGACGTGGTTCTACAGGACCCTTTATCTGGACATGGTTCTACAGGACTTCCACCAGCCGAAAAAGCGAAGTTGTAACATTAAAGATATGTAAATGTGATATTTCAGTTTTATATTTTTAATACATTTGCAGAACGTTCTCCACGGCGTCTCCAGACTCTGTCACGTCTGTCACGTGTGCTCAGTGTGAACCTGCTTTCATCTGTGAAGAGCACAGGGCGCCAGTGGCGAATTTGCCAATCTTGGTGTTCTCTGGCAAATGCCAAATGTCCTGCACGGTGTTGGGCTGTAAGCACAACCCCCACCTGTGGACGTCGGGCCCTCATACCACCCTCATGGAGTCTGTTTCTGACCGTTTGAGCAGACACATTTGTGGCCTGCTGGAGGTCATTTTGCAGGGCTCTGGCAGTGCTCCTCCTGCTCCTCCTTGCACAAAGGCAGATGTAGCAGTCCTGCTGCTGGGTTGTTGCCCTCCTACGGCCTCCTCCACGTCTCCTGATGTACTGGCCTATCTCCTGGTAGCGCCTCCATGCTCTGGACACTACGCTGACAGACACAGCAAACCTTCTTCCCACAGCTCGCATTGATGTGCCATCCTGGATGAGCTGCACTACCTGAGCCACTTGTGTGGGTTGTAGACTCCGTCTCATGCTACCACTAGAGTGAAAGCACCGCCAGCATTCAAAAGTGACCAAAACATCAGCCAGGAAGCATAGGAACTGAGAAGTGGTCTGTGGTCACCAACTGCAAAACCAGTCCTTTATTGGTGGTGTCTTGCTAATTGCCTATAATTTCCACCTGTTGTCTATTCCATTTGCACAACAGCATGTGAAATGTATTGTCAAACACTGTTGCTTCCTAAGTGGACAGTTTGATTTCACAGAAGTGTGATTGACTTGGAGTTACATTGTGTTGTTTAAGTGTTCCCTTTATTTTTTTGAGCAGTGTACATCAAGCTAACGTGTAATGTGATGTAGCATATCAGAGGAAGATGTGCATAGCTCACGTTAGCTAACTACCTTGCTAACAACAGCTAACTGTAGCCCATTGGCATTAAGGGTCAGTAAAGGCCAGGCACTTGGATACTAGCTTGCTAGTTAATAATAAGATATAGCCAGCTTGCTTTAATAATGTTTCAAAGCGAACTGGCTAGCTAACGTTAGCTAGCAAGCCAAATAATATAAACGCAGACAAAATATATAAAACTAACCCGGATTTGTAAGTTAGGTAGCTAGCATTCGGGGCTTCTTCTGCCAACCCAAAACAACATCCGTACACGGATTTGCACCAGATCTGCAAATCCGTGTACGTGACCAATACACTTTTGATTTGATTTGATTCTATTAGCATATACATTTTACTTCCAAACAAAATAGTTATTTTTCTCGCTATGTTTATTTTTAAAAAAGTGGATTTTGTTTTGGAAGTAGTTACTGTCTTATTCCATCGCTGTATCTCCCGTACGGACACGAGCGTCCTCCGAAACACAACCCAACCGAGACGCACTGCTTCTGGACACACGTGCCCGCTTAACCCGGAAGCCAGCAGCACCAATGTGTCGGAGGGAACGCCGAACACCAGGCGACCGAGTCGGCGTGCACTGCGCCCGGCCCGCCACATGAGTCACTAGTGCGCGATGGGACAAGAACATCCCCGCCGGCCAAATCCTCCCCCTAACCAGGACGACGCTGGGCCAATTGTGCGTCCCATGGGTCTCCCGGTCGCGACAGAGCCTGGACTCGAACCAGGATCTCTAGTGGCACAGCTACTCGGGAGGCCCTCTCGCTACGTTTATTGAGCGATTATATTTTATTTAATTCACAAAAGCTACTTGCAAAACCTGGTGGACTTGTTGTTCAGCAGCGTTGTGGGAACCCCCCCTACCATATCAGGAGCTGCTACAGATGGCATAGGCAGTGGCCAGACACCAGTCCCACTTCAGAGTATTGGAGGACACTTCAAAATGGAGGTTTGTCACATTTGATATGGTCAACGGTCAAAATACTATCTGTCCTGGAATTCACCTAACCACCATTGAAATCAGTGCTGTGTGTATATGTGCATTCTAACTCTGCCAATGGACTACTCCTGAACCCCGAGTGCGTAATGCCAACTAGTCAGTGCCATGCTGGCACGTGTCCCTTGTTTGATTGGCTATGTTCAACCGTGTATTTACTGTTGGCTTCCATGACTGTATGGTGATAGTCTTTCCCTCCCTCCCTCCCTCCCTCCCTCCCTCCCTCCCTGATATAGGAGCCGAAGTCAGGCTCCTTCATGACCAGTATCTGTAACGAGAGGGGCCTGGAGCTGATCTAAGCCTATCGGACGCCGGCACCGCAGATGGGAGGAAAGGTGATTACTAATAAAGCCAGTAAAAATCACAAGTGTTTAGTTTTAGTTTTATCACCATTACAAAGCATCTGTCAAATCAACCCTTCCTCATTTTTTTCTACAGATGGACAGAAGAGATGCTTTTGAACTGTCCTCTGACTGAAAAGTCAGGTTGATGCAGAAGTCTGAACTGGGAGAGACCTTGCACTCAGCATTAAAATGATACAAGACACATCTATTACTTTTCAACGTCTTTTGTTATTATTTAATAGTGGGAGGTGGGGGACCCTGTGTATTCTTCAAACATGTCAGGGAACTCCTGTCTTATAGAGGACACCCTACAGGATATATACAAGTGTAATATTTGCACATTGTTATATTAGAAGAACACTGCTTGTACAGTATTATGAAGGATGGTTTATTCTACATGGAACTGTTACACTTTACCGTTATCAAAACACTTTGTTTAGAATACAGAATATTTTCCCAAAAGAATGTGGACACCACTTCAAATGAGTGGATTCTGCTATTTCAGCCACACCCCGTTGCTGACAGGTGTATAAAAATCGAGCGCACAGCCATGCAATCTCCATAGACAAACACTGGCAGTAGAATGGCCTTACTGAAGAGCTCAGTGACTTTCAACGTGGCACCCGTCATAGGATGCCACCTTTCCAACAAGTCAGTTCGTCAAATGTCTGTCCTGCTAGAGCCGCCCCGGTCAACTGTAAGTGCTGTTATTGTGAAGTGGAAACGTCTAGGAGCAGCAACTGTTCAGCCGCAAAGTGGTAGGACACACAAGCTCACAGAACGGGACCGCCGAGGCCTGAAACACGTAGCATGTGAAAAATCGTCGGTTGCAACACTGCCTCTGGAAGCAACGTCAGCACAAGAACTGTACGTCGGGAGCTTCATGCACACAAGCATAAGATCTCCATGCGCAATGCCAAGCGTCGGCTGGAGTGGTGTAAAGCTCGCCGCAATTGGACTCTGGAGAGTGACGAATCACGCTTCACCATCTGGCAGTTCGACGGACAAATCTGGGTTTGGTGGATGCCAGGAGAACGCTACCTGCCCCAATGCAGAGTGCCAACTGTAAAGTTTGGTGGAGGAGGAATAATGGTCTGTGGCTGTTTTTCATGGTTCGGGCTAGGCCCTTTAGCTCCAGTGAAGGGAAATCTTAACGCTACAGCATACAATGACATTCTAGACGATTCTGTGCTTCCAACTTTGTGGCAACAGTTTGGGGAAGGCCCTTTCCTGTTTCAGCATGACAATGCCCCCATACACAAAGCATGCAGAAATGCACAGAGCCCTGACCTCAACCCCATCAAACACCTTTGGGATGAATTGGAACGCCGACTGCGAGCCAGGCCTAATCGCCCGACCTCACTAATGCTCTTGTGGCTGAATGGAAGCAAGTCCCCGTAGCAATGTTCCAACATCTAGTGGAAAGCCTTCCCAGAAGAGTGGAGGCTGTTATAGCAGCAAAAGGTGGGACCAACTCCATATTAATGCCCGTGATTTTGGAATGAGATGTTGGACAAGCGGGTGTCCATATACTTTTGGCCATCTAGTGTATACTCTACTCTTCTCATATAACTCTGTAGGGTACTGACCGATTCAAAACTTCCTCCTAGAAGTATCCCTTTAATAGTTGTTGATTTCTATTTTAACTTATCAAGAGGTCTCTTTTTAAAAAGGAAGTTAGCTCCATCTAAAACCCCTCTGTTCAAATATGTTTCTTCTACAGTTCATACTAGCATTGATGAGACTGCACTGATGGTGAACCTTCTTAGTTCCTAAAGTGACACAGAGTGTCTAGGCCTACATAAGGTTGTCATAAACATGCTATGACAGTTTATGACAGCTTTGGTCACCTTGCCGTACTGTGATAATCCTGATATGAAGCCTGATGCAGGAGTGGTCTGCTTTTCAGTTACCTTTGCTCCAGATCACTGGCGTAAGGTTAAAGGACATTCCTTGCTGAGCGTGTATCATGTTTCCTCATCTAAGAAACGTTAAGCATTGTTGTGAGCCACACGTCATTCTATTTATGTTTTTGGATCCTATTTACTTTTGACCTAGTTGGGGAACAATCGCTTATTCAGATAGTTTGGCATGTGATTTAACTAATGAACAACATTAGTACATTACACGTACGTGGACGCCCAAAAACAACAGTAGAAGGGGAACTGAACGAAATGAAGCTATATGCTGGGCCATCAGAAGTGTTGTCAGTCTGCCAGTAGACACAAAGAAGATCAACAGCATATACATTATGTGAATGAATGACCAAGCCCAGCTTACCTCATTGAGGTACAGCACAGGAAACACCAGAGTCCTGACGTCACCTGTTTGGCTGCAAGGAGAATGAAGGACAAAATGTTAGAAAACTATAGAATCTAAAGCCATTGTTTGATCACGGTGAGACTAAAAAGGGGCGTGACTGACAGACATCCCGACATCAAAACCTAAAACTGCACTGTTGGCGCTAGGAACACAAGCATCTTGCTACACACGCAATAAAATCTGCTAAATATATGTGTACGTGACCAATAAAATTTGATTTGATTTGAAACTGACCCTAACCTTAACCCCTAACATTGATCTAATTTTAAGCAATTGAGAAATGTAACATCAGTTTGCCAGTCAGTCGCGTCCCCTTAGTTTTCCCCTGTAGGATCATTGCATGAAATCACTTTAAGAATGGGACTTTTATTCCTATGTAGTCCCCGTGTAGCTCAGTTGGTAGAGCATGGCGTTCGCAACGCCAGGGTTGTGGGTTCGATTCCCACGGGGGGGGCCAGTATGAGAAAAAAAAAAAAAGTATGCACTCACCAACTGTAAGTCGCTCCGGATAAGAGCGTCTGCTAAATGACTAAAATGTATTCCGCACTATGTAAATCTATTTCCAGAATGCATTTACTCAGTGTTCTAGTGGTAATATTAGAACCTGCTCGGGCGGTGTACTGTGATATTTGGAAAAAGAATACGGGATGGTTTTTCAATACATTTGAATATTTGTAGCAACTTTTTAAAGTGAATACCTGCAGTCAACTTGTGTAATACGTTAGGAGATGAAGCAGGTTGCGTTCTTCATTTCACCTGTCACATTATTTTACATTATGAACCTTACCGTAGTTCCCCAGAACAGTTGAGCCAGCCATGTGTTTTTTTTGTAAATAGCACAACAGGAGAAAGCGGAAGCTGGTGAGTCCATAGCGTTCTACTGTATATCTATCAGTGAGTCTCTGCTGGTGAGTCCATAGCGTTCTACTGTATATCTATCAGTGAGTCTCTGTTGGTGAGTCCATAGCGTTCTACTGTATATCTATCAGTGAGTCTCTGCTGGTGAGTCCATAGCGTTCTACTGTATATCTATCAGTGAGTCTCTGTTGGTGAGTCCATAGCGTTCTATATCTATCAGTGAGTCTCTGTTGGTGAGTCCATAGCGTTCTACTGTATATCTATCAGTGAGTCTCTGTTGGTGAGTCCATAGCGTTCTACTGTATATCTATCAGTGAGTCTCTGCTGGTGAGTCCATAGTGTTCTACTGTATATCTATCAGTGAGTCTCTGTTGGTGAGTCCATAGCGTTCTATATCTATCAGTGAGTCTCTGCTGGTGAGTCCATAGCGTTCTACTGTATATCTATCAGTGAGTCTCTGCTGGTGAGTCCATAGCGTTCTATATCTATCAGTGAGTCTCTGCTGGTGAGTCCATAGTGTTCTACTGTATATCTATCAGTGAGTCTCTGTTGGTGAGTCCATAGCGTTCTATATCTATCAGTGAGTCTCTGCTGGTGAGTCCATAGTGTTCTACTGTATATCTATCAGTGAGTCTCTGCTGGTGAGTCCATAGCGTTCTACTGTATATCTATCAGTGAGTCTCTGTTGGTGAGTCCATAGCGTTCTATATCTATCAGTGAGTCTCTGCTGGTGAGTCCATAGTGTTCTATATCTATCAGTGAGTCTCTGCTGGTGAGTCCATAGCGTTCTACTATATCTATCAGTGAGTCTCTGTTGGTGAGTCCATAGCGTTCTACTATCTATCAGTGAGTCTCTGTTGGTGAGTCCATAGCGTTCTATATCTATCAGTGAGTCTCTGCTGGTGAGTCCATAGCTGTTCTACTGTATTCTATCAGTGAGTCTCTGTTGGTGAGTCCATAGTGTTCTCTGATATCTATCAGTGAGTCTCTGTTGGTGAGTCCATAGCGTTCTATATCTATCAGTGAGTCTCTGCTGGTGAGTCCATAGTGTTCTACTGTATATCTATCAGTGAGTCTCTGTTGGTGAGTCCATAGCGTTCTATATCTATCAGTGAGTCTCTGTTGGTGAGTCCATAGCGTTCTATATCTATCAGTGAGTCTCTGCTGGTGAGTCCATAGTGTTCTACTGTATATCTATCAGTGAGTCTCTGTTGGTGAGTCCATAGCGTTCTATATATATCAGTGAGTCTCTGCTGGTGAGTCCATAGCGTTCTATATCTATCAGTGAGTCTCTGTTGGTGAGTCCATAGCGTTCTATATCTATCAGTGAGTCTCTGTTGGTGAGTCCATAGCGTTCTATATCTATCAGTGAGTCTCTGTTGGTGAGTCCATAGCGTTCTATATCTATCAGTGAGTCTCTGTTGGTGAGTCCATAGCGTTCTATATCTATCAGTGAGTCTCTGTTGGTGAGTCCATAGTGTTCTATATCTATCAGTGAGTCTCTGTTGGTGAGTCCATAGTGTTCTATATCTATCAGTGAGTCTCTGTTGGTGAGTCCATAGCGTTCTATATCTATCAGTGAGTCTCTGTTGGTGAGTCCATAGTGTTCTATATCTATCAGTGAGTCTCTGTTGGTGAGTCCATAGCGTTCTATATCTATCAGTGAGTCTCTGTTGGTGAGTCCATAGTGTTCTATATCTATCAGTGAGTCTCTGTTGGTGAGTCCATAGTGTTCTTTACAATCTCTGCGCGTTCTACTGTATATCTATCAGTGAGTCTCTGCTGGTGAGTCCATAGTGTTCTATATCTATCAGTGAGTCTCTGTTGGTGAGTCCATAGCGTTCTACTGTATATCTATCAGTGAGTCTCTGCTGGTGAGTCCATAGCGTTCTATATCTATCAGTGAGTCTCTGCTGGTGAGTCCATAGCGTTCTACTGTATATCTATCAGTGAGTCTCTGTTGGTGAGTCCATAGCGTTCTATATCTATCAGTGAGTCTCTGCTGGTGAGTCCATAGCGTTCTACTGTATATCTATCAGTGAGTCTCTGTTGGTGAGTCCATAGCGTTCTATATCTATCAGTGAGTCTCTGCTGGTGAGTCCATAGCGTTCTACTGTATATCTATCAGTGAGTCTCTGTTGGTGAGTCCATAGCGTTCTACTGTATATCTATCAGTGAGTCTCTGTTGGTGAGTCCATAGTGTGCTATATCTATCAGTGAGTCTCTGCTGGTGAGTCCATAGCGTTCTATATCTATCAGTGAGTCTCTGTTGGTGAGTCCATAGCGTTCTATATCTATCAGTGAGTCTCTGTTGGTGAGTCCATAGCGTTCTACTGTATATCTATCAGTGAGTCTCTGTTGGTGAGTCCATAGCGTTCTACTGTATATCTATCAGTGAGTCTCTGTTGGTGAGTCCATAGCGTTCTATATCTATCAGTGAGTCTCTGTTGTGCGGTGCACATGAGTATGCAATTCACTACTAAATGTTGGCCATCAGATATCTTATAACGGCTTTCTGCCAGAAGTCAAAGAGCTCTGGATGAGTTCTGTACAGCTGCCATTTTGTCCCTGTGCTTCCTACTAGCGTTTTTCCCCTCCTCCGTTCTCCTCCCCTCCGCTCCGTGTTCACATGCTGCTCTTCCTTCAGAAAAGCATGCATCACAACTTTGTTCATTTGCACAATTTACCTCGTTCACTTTCACTTGTAAAATGTCCACACTCACCGAAAATAACATTCGGTTGCCACTAGCTATGCATGTATAACTTTATGAGCTGGATTTGCTAACAGCGTCTGTGTAATTTTGGTAGCATTTTTGGTAATAGAGGCCCAATGGGCTTTTCTTGCGTTTTTTAGCGCCCCCTTGTGTGCTATGCCGGTAATATGCTAAATCCCGGGATAAGAGAAGGACGGTATGACTATATGAAAATCTGGGTACCACCCAAGCCTACTTGTTACCCATTTACATTTTAAACCGCTCAATTAATACACTATTATAGTGTGGTGTGTTTGTGCTCTGAACAAGATGAAGCCTGCCAACATCACATCGTCAGCAAGCCATTCCAAGCCCCATTCTCAATTTTCCCATATTTCATGTGCCGACCAGCAATTGAGCAGTACGATGTTACGTTACACCACTGAAACTGATCCAAGTCATACCAACCTTTCTCTGCGCCCACCGCTCGAAGTGGACACACACACAATCTCATGCATGGAAATAAATGTAACCTGAACTAACCTGAAAATCTGGTCATAGTTAGACCAGCAGGACTGAGGACAACAAATGGCTGTTTTGTTTCATAAAGAAACCCAATTAACTCAGTCCTAAAACAAATAAATTAGCTAATTACCTAATTCAGTGACGAACGAATGAGAAAAATGAACTATGAGAACGATAAGGTCAGATGAGGGCATGGTGACCAGGCCTGGGTTCAAATACTATACTAGCTTGGCTTGATTGAGCTTGCCTGGTGCAATGGAACCATTAGAAGAGAGTCTCAAACCCCTGCCCGCCTGACAATCCAAAAATAAAAGCTAAAATGTATTTAAAAAATACTTTAAAAATCGTAATTGAACCCAGGTCTGGTGGACATCAGAGCTAACAGGATCCACATGATGATGCAACCAAGACATGCATATCAAGTCATCATCACAGTAAATGATGTAAGAAAAGGTGTGAAGGGCAGAGCCATAGTGCATATCAGACACCCTGGGGACCATGTCAGATGTTGATGCGTTTTGACTGAGCAAAGGTCAGCAATGGAGTTACAACGACAGCGTAATTAATACATTAACAGTTCTACTTCAGACAGACTCCTCACAGTCAGTCTCTAATAAGGCTATAAATTGTAGTCTGATGACTGTTGTAATGTTATGTGGTTGGAGAAAAACACCTGACCATATCACTTTTATTGATTGTCTGAAGGGACTACCAACAGGAAGCTTGTGTAAGCATGCTGGGGGTGTATTGCAGGTGGCAAGGGGCCTGGCCATTAGAGTGTTGAGCCAGTAACTGAAAGGTCGCAAATTCAAATCCCAGAGCTGACAAGGTGAAAAATCTGTCAATATGCCCTTGAGCAAGGCACTGCTCCAAGGTCGCCATTGATAATGGCTGACCCTGGCTGTGACCCCACTCTCCAAGGGTGTTTCACAGGGATTTGGTATATTCCAAAAACACATTTCCAAATCAAACGTGTATATAAATACATTGTACATGTGTGAAATAGGACAAATATAACCAAAGTATTATATCATTATTATTACAGAGAACTGTGGTGCCCTATTTGTTGAAGCTTGCAATATATAACTTTTTGGGCGACCCGATCAAATTCACAGAGAAATGTGTGTTATAGATCTGTCATTCTCATTCAAAGCAAGTCTAAGAAGCGGTAGATCTGTTCTATGTGCGCTATTTCTATGCTTCCCATTCTTAAGTTTTTTTTATTTATTTTTACTTTCGGTTTTGTGCACCAGCTGAAAATACAATAATTTTAGTTATGGAAAATATATTTCACAGCGGTTTCGATGATACAATGATTCTCTACACTATACTTGCTTGTTTTGTCACAAACTGAAATTCGGCAAACTATTAGAATTGTAGCAACCAGGAAATGGCGGAGCAATTTCTGCATAGTGCATCTTTAATATTTGGGCTGCTTGAATAAAACTACATCACTCAGCCAGGGTCTAATATTTAGGCTACATCTCAAAAGGTTTGAATAAAAACTACATCACTCAGCCATGGTCTAATATTTAGGCTACATCTCAAAAGGTTTGAATAAAAACTACATCACTCAGCCAGGGTCTAATATTTAGGCTACATCTCAAAAGGTTTGAATAAAACTACATCCCTCAGCCAGGGTCTAATATTTAGGCTGTTTGAATAAAAACTACATCACTCAGCCAGGGTCTAATATTTAGGCTGCTTGAATAAAACTACATCACTCAGCCAGGGTCTAATATTCTGACCCCACATCTTGTTAAAATGTTGAGTATGCTTTCTGGTATGCATACGTGACTTATCTATACACAGTCAATAGGTGGGGGGGGGGGGTGTTAGCTCATACTCAAAGAGAAACCACCACCTCACTAAGGCGGCAGTTGGTTTAATCATATCCCGGTAGCGCAAATCGCAACCACAGATCTTCCAGTCATGCTCAATGTTAAAATCTAGTTCCGTATGTACAGGATACACATGGTATACAAATGTACAACTAAATGCTACCTTGCAGGTTCCTTTGCGGTCTTTCTGGGGTCAAATTGGGGTCATGTCGCTCATCATTTTCTACTAATATGGCATTTAAAACATCCTGTTGTTTCTTGTACGTTGGGAGGCTGGAGTCAATAGTTTCCAACACTGTCACGTAATCTGGGATATATTTACTTCCTCACTCTCTCCTCTATCAAAAGTCCATCTGTTGCATCAACTGCACTTGGCAACACACACACACACACACACACACACACACACCTGCTGCCTCGCCCACAGACACACACAGAATCGGCTGTAGCTAGCTAACTAGGTGTGTTTAAACAGTGTAACTGATCACTAAGTTTGGCCACAGCAGCTGAGGACGACCTCTGCCAGACAAGTTTCACTTCTCTCTCTACAAAGATAAACAGAGCTGAGAATAGATTATTAGGAATACTTCATAATTAAAGAGATTCTCTGCTACTTTTGTATACTTTTTAGCCAGTAGTTCTGAAAGAAGCCAAAAGTGGTCCCCGAAAATTGCATACTACGTCACGTCTCTCTCTCTCTCTCTCTCTCCCTCCGTTGGGCCCGCCCTGTAACCTCATTGGATAACGCTGGACAGGCCTCTTGCTAGCTGTCACTCAAATTAGAGGGGCTGAAGTTCATTGGCTAGAACTCAATTTGCAAGGGGGCTGGGCCACGTGGAAATGTAGAGAAAATTGTACGGCACAGCTTCAAGCCAGTAATTCTGCTCATAGATTATGCATGTATGAAATACACATTGGACACATCCAGCCCAAAGCCGTAGGTTTAAAAAATACTTTTAGTCGCGAAAGTACCGGACCATGTCATTAAACTGTTTCTCATCTTACAGGCGATTATATCTCATAAACAGCAGGGATCACAAACGCTGTTCAGAACGCTGAGATAGCAGGTTTCTATGGGTATTCAGTACTGGACCACTGTACGGTCCTCACTGCGAACCCCATTGAATACATCAAAGAATTCTATTTACAAAATGAAACAAAGGTCAATAGGCTCTGCCTACACTGAGTTGTAGGCCTATGCCCTTTTGAGTAAATCTGAGCTAAAAAAAAAAAAACATTCCAGGCTATTCCGTTAAAACAACTACCGCAGGGTTTCCCCAACTGGCGGCCCGCAGGTCATTTTATTTAAAAAAATGTTTCATTGTTGGACATAAAAGATTGTAAAAACACCAACAAATCAGCTCCAAGTGATTTTCCGTTTTGGAAATCTGTTCCAAAGTATTCCCACGCATAAGAGAGAGATGTACTGTTTGTGATTGTATGCAAATGTAAGCACGGTTTGACATTATTATGTTTTAATAAAATATTATATCTGTTTGGGCTTCTTGCGGCCAATTTGCTGTCTACAAATGATTTGTAATTATGTTCCGGCCCGCTGACCATCCGCTCAAGAAACAAATAGTCCCACGGTTGAATCTAGTTGATCCCTGAACTAGAGCCTATGCTCAGAATCAAAACTCTAATCTTAACTGGTGCATTTCAAACCGTCCTTTTGTGAGGCGCAGCCGGGAACTAGTTCTGTAAGATGGGATGTGGTCGATAAACCAGAATGGGAGGATCCTTCATCATCGTTTAAATCTCCAGTTTGGGAAAATGTTGGCTTCCCAGTAGATTACAACGGCGATGGACAGAGTTGTGGATAAAACGTTAACAGTATGTCGCCACGCACAACGAGAATAGCCTATGCAGCTGCCAACACCTCAAGTTGACACATTTACGCCGACATCACCCCAGTATACCAGAGCGAGACAGAAACGCAAAGAAACAACATCGTCTCCCCTCTGCGTTCAAGCAGCCCTTGGCAACTGATTCTGACTGGCCCAAAGAAATTACAAGAGCAATAGGTAGGCTATGTTTATATATATTTTTTAAATAGTTTTTGGTTTATTGCCACGGACATGCGCCCATTTTTGGGGGTTTCAGCACCTTGTGAAAGTGCTCGAGCCACGTTACGAACTTCCCTCTTGCACCCATTTCAGCAAACAGGTAGTACCCGCCCTATATAAACAAATCAAAGCAGTCAATGTACCGTGCTAAAGACACGTCACAAGTGCGCATCTGGCCCTGAAGGAGGTGCTTTCGTAACAAAGTAGGAAATGGGAATTTACCACGTAAGACTGGGGAAAATCCACTTGAAATGGCCCTCAAACTGCTAATTACTACTGGTAAACTCATCTATCATCCTGAGCACCCACTTATCCCACATGGTGACCTCGGATGTCACCTACTAAGGAAAATGGCCTTTATAACAGAATTCTCAGCAGTTAAATGCAACAAAACATCATTTTATAAAAAGCAATCTATTAATGTGGTTTTTGAACTCTATAATTTGTTTACAAGCATGATAGCTGTACTTTTAGTTTATGGTTGGCCATTAGCCAATCAGCGTTTCTCAACGAGTTCAAATCACATGAATGCATCCAAATGGTATTTACGACTTCACAACTGGAAACACACATGGTTATAAACGTAGCATCAGAGTGGAAACCTGAGGCCCAACATAACAATCCGTTCACAACAGACAAAGCAAGGAACATTGTGAACGCTGAACATTTAATTTCCCCTCTGTACCAAAACCGCAATTATGTACCGAACCATGGGTTTGGTGAACCGTTACACCCCTATAGGCTTCCTTCTATAAGGCCCCACAGTGGAGGTGTCACAATACCGATAAAACCTAGCGGTCAAACATGGAAATGGTTTCAAATCGTTTTTCCACCATTCATTTTTCCCCATAGGGAATTTCTAGAAACACTTAAAATAAGGTCTGTTACCCTGGCGTGACGTTTTGATAAACATGATAAGGTGACTTTTATCAATATAAATCGGCTCTGTTTACTCTCAGATTAAAACATGCTAATTAGCATCAAAGTAGACATCATACAAAACTACAAATCCCTGCAAGCTCCTGCACGTCATCTCTAGCTGACACCTTTGCTAACAGGTATTGTGTCAATTTAAAACTTGCACAAGACAGTTCACAGAATTGTCAATTTAAAAAGAAAAGTAGCCACTTTATTAATTACAAAAAGTCTTTGCTTACCTAAACACAGGAATCTTCTCAACGAACACGTTCACTTGAAGTCTCTTAGCAGCCTGAAGTACGATGCCTGTAAGCTGTGGAAACAAATCGTTATGAATTATTACTACTTCTCAGGTTGCCCATTCTATAGACCACTGAATGCTAACAGTCAGTATCTGGATAATGTGTGTGAAATGCTTGATAACGTATGTTATATCAACAGTGGTATATTTTCTGGGTGACCTAAATATTGACTGGGTATCACCAAGCTATCCACTCAAGAAGAAGCTTCAAAACTGTAACCAGTGCATGCAATCTGGTTCAGGTTATCGGTCAACCTACCAGGGTATTTACAAACAGCACATGAATGAAATCATCCACATGTATTGGTCACATCTTTACTAATGCTGCAGAAGTCTGCTCTAAAGCAGTTTCCACACCCATCGGATGTAGTGATCATAATATAGTAGCCATATCTAGGGAAACCAAAGTTCCAAAGGCTGGGCCTAATATATAGTGTAAGAGAGATCATACAAGAGGTTCTGTAGCGATTCCTATGTTTACATCTTCAAGAATATTTGCTGGTCTGTTGTGTGTAGTGAGGACCAACCAGACGTAATACTTGGCACATTTATGAAATTGTCCGGCCCAGAGCTCTGAGCCCTGACCTCAACCCCATCAATCACCTTTGGGATGAATTGGAACGCCGACTGCAAGCCAGGCCTAATCGCCAAACATCAGTGCCTCGACCTCACTAATGCTTTGTGGCTGAATGGAAGCAAGTCCCCGCAGCAATGTTCCAACATCTAGTGGAAAGCCTTCCCAGAAGAGTGGAGGCTGTTATAGCAGCAAAGGGGGGACCAACTCCATTTTAATGCTCATGATTTTGGAATGAGATGTTCGACAAGCATGTTTCCACACACTTTTGGTCATGTAGTGTATTTCAAAACTATAAGCGTTATATTTATAAATAAATAAAAATCCCCCGGTAAACCGTAAACCTCATCTAAATCTCGTAATGAATAATGTGGCAATTGTGAGAGGTATTGACGTGTTGAAATCACCGAACTGTCTGTTCAAACAGCTAACACACAGCTCCCACAAGACATGCCACCAGTGGTCTCTTCACAGTCCCTAAGTCCAGAACAGAGGCTGGGAAAAACACAGAACTACAGTGGCTTGCGAAAGTATTCACCCCCCTTGGCATTTTTCCTATTTTGTTGCCTTACAAACTGGAATTAAAATAGATTTTTTGGGGGTTTGTATCATTTGATTTACACAACATGCCTACCACTTTGAAGATGCAAAATATGTTTTATTGTGAAACAAACAAGAAATAAGACAAAACAAACAGAAAACCTGAGCGTGAATATACTTTGTAGAGCCACCTTCTGCAGCAATTATAGCTGCAAGTCTCTTGGGGTATTTCTAAGCCCTCTCCTATTCTCCCTATACACCAAGTCACTTGGCTCTGTCATATCCTCACATGGCCTCTCCTATCATTGCTACGCTGACGATACACAACTAATCTTCTCCTTTCCCCCTTCTGATAACCAGGTGGCGAATCGCATCTCTGCATGTCTGGCAGACATATCAGTATGGATGACGGATCACCACCTCAAGCTGAACCTTGGCAAGACGGAGCTGCTCTTCCTCCCGGGGAAGGACTGCCCGTTCCATGATCTCACCATCACGGTTGACAACTCCATTGTGTCCTCCTCCCAGAGTGCGAAGAGCCTTGGCGTGAACCTGGACAACACCCTGTCGTTCTCCGCTAACATCAAGGCGGTGACCCGATCCTGCAGGTTCATGCTCTACAACATTCGGAGTACGACCCTGCCTTACACAGGAAGCGGCACAGGTCCTAATCCAGGCACTTGTCATCTCCCGTCTGGATTACTGCAACTCGCTGTTGGCTGGGCTCCCTGCCTGTGCCATTAAACCCCTACAACTCATCCAGAATGCCGCAGCCCGTCTGGTGTTCAACCTTCCCAAGTTCTCTCACGTCACCCCGCTCCTCCGCACACTCCACTGGCTTCCAGTTGAAGCTCGCATCTGTTACAAGACCATGGTGCTTGCCTATGGAGCTGTGAGGGGAACGGCACCTCTGTACCTTCAGGCTCTGATCAGTCCCTACACCCAAACGAGGGCATTGCGTTCATCCACCTCTGGCCTGCTGGCTCCCCTTCCTCTGCGGAAGCATAGTTCCCGCTCAGCCCAGTCAAAACTGTTCGCTGCTCTGGCACCCCAATGGTGGAACAAGCTCCCTCACGACGCCAGGACAGCGGAGTCACTCACCACCTTCCGGAGACATTTGAAACCCCACCTCTTTAAGGAATACCTGGGATAGGATAAAGTAATCCTTCTACCCCCCCCCCCTAAAATAAATAATAATAATTGTAAAGTGGTTATCCCACTGGCTATAGGGTGAATGCACAAATTTGTAAGTCGCTCTGGATAAGAGCGACTGCTAAATGACGTAAATGTATGTCTCTATAAGCTTGGAACATCTAGCCACTGGGATTTTAGCCCATTCTTCAAGGTAGAACTGCTCCAGCTCCTTCAAGTTGGATGGGTTCCGCTGGTGTACAGCAATCTTTAAGTCATACCACAGATTCTCAATTGGATTGAGGTCTGGGCTTTGACGAGGCCATTCCAAGATATTTAAATGTTTCCCCTTAAACCACGTGAGTGTTGCTTTAGCAGTATGCTTAGGGTCATTGTCCTGCTGGAAGGTGAACCTCCGCCCCAGTCTCAAATATCTGGAAGACTGAAACAGGTTTCCCTCAAGAATTTCCCTGTATTTAGCGCCTTCCATCATTCCTTCAATTCTGACCAGTTTCCCAGTCCCTGCCGATGAAAAACATCCCCACAGCATGATGCTGCCACCACCATGCTTCACTGTGGGGGTGGTGTTCTCGGGGTGATGAAGTGTTGGGTTTGCGCCAGACATAGTGATTTCCTTGATGGCCAAAAAGCTCAATTTTAGTCTCATCTGACCAGAGTACCTTCTTCCATATGTTTGGGGAGTCTCCCACATGCCTTTTGGCAAACACCAAACGTGTTTGCTTATTTTTCCTTTAAGCAATGGCTTTTTTCTGGCCACTATTCCGTAAAGCCCAGCTCTGTGGAGTGTACGTCTTCATGGTGCCGCTTGCTTGGTGGTGACCCTTGCTTAGTGGTGTTGCAGACTCTGGGGCCTTTCAGAACAGGTGTATATATACTGAGATCATGTGACACTTAAATAGTCAACCTGTGTGCAATCTAACTAATTATGTGACTTCTGAAGGAAATTGGTTGCACCATATCTTATTTAGGGGCTTCATAGCAAAGGGGCTGAATACATATGCACGCACCACTTTTCCGTTATTTATTTTTTAGATTTATTTTAAACAAGTTATTTTTTTAATTTCACTTCACCAATTTGGACTATTTTGTATATGTCCATTACATGAAATCCAAATGAAAATCCATTTAAATTACAGGTTGTAATGCAACAAAATAGGAAAAACACCAATGGGGCTGAATACTTTTGCAAGGCACTGACTACATGGAACTCTTCCACATCAGGTAACTCTGAGCCATCTGACTCTGTGCCCATCCACAGGTCTCTACCCACGCAGACACAACCGACGCTGCTGCTAAAATGATTATTGATTAGATGTATTACTCCATTATGCTGCTGTCCATTGATTATCGATTGCCATTACATTAGTATCTATCTATTTATTATATTACTATTCACTGTTACTCCTGTTTACATGTATATATTACCATTAGTATATTACCGTAAGTATTTATATATTCCTGCTACCAGTCACTTTTCAGTCCTGTTTACATGTATATCCTACTACCAGTCACTTTTTATGTATAAACCCACCTCAACCACCCCAGTATCCCTGCACGTTTAATAAGGTACTGGCACAGACCTGTATACACTTGCATTCTCCTGTTTCTTTAACTCTCATCATAGTTCTTGTGTGGTTTTAATTCTTACTTTATTTTTAATTATATTTTCTATTATTATTATTATTATTATTATTATTATTATTATTATTATTATTATTATTATTATTATTATTATTTATTACCACCACTGCATTGTTGGGTAAGAGCTCTCAAGGTAATAATTTTACTGTACTGTTTTACACCTGTTGTATCCTGTGGACGTGGAGAATAAACTTTGAAACACACACACACACAATTATTGTAGCATTGCACATTTTATAGTGTACATTTGTATAGTGCACAATGTCTTGAGTGATGTAATGTTTTCTATATGATGTGGGTGGCTGGTAGCCTAGTGGTTAAAGCGTTAGGCCAGTGACCTAAAAGTCTACAGCCTCTTATCTTTAGTGTCTCTATGCCTGGTACTGAGCCACTCCAACTGCACCACAAACAGCTATAAATAACAGCTTATCAACAAGAAGGACTTCATACACACTGCCTCAGACTGGCCCCAGCCTCAGGAGTAGCCCTGGGTCGTGTTCATTAGTGCACACCGTAGCAAAACGTTTTGCGATGGCAAACTAAGACCAAGCTTTTCCTGTTTCCATCATTTTTTTCCTTCTTCAGTTTGGTGCCTAATGAATACAACCCTGGGTTTTAGGATCTGCTACTTGAAAACTCAGTTCAAAAACAGTTCAAAAGCTTGACACGGTCTTGATCAAAGTGATATTGACTATTTACTGTAATGCTGGCATGATGGACCACTCCACATATATTTGCAGCTGTTAATGTTTTCTGTCATTTGTCTCCTGAGCATCATAGTGTGTGCGCTTTGTGTGAATTAGTGAGATTATCCTTCTTCCATAGTAAAACATTATCCTTGTAACACCCAAAATAAAACGCTCTGTGAAAGTCAACAGTTTTGACCTGTTCTTCTAAAGTGGTAATAGTGCCCCCTCAAGTGGTCAATCTGAAAACAACATGCTGAAGCCAGAGAAAAGGTACTATAGGCAAAAGGTCATATACTGAACTAAAATATAAACTCAACATGTAAAGTGTTGGTCCCATGTTTCATGAGCTGAAAATAAAAGATCCCAGAATTTCTCAATGTGCACAAAAAGCTTATTTCTCTCAAATTCTGTGCACGTCCCTGTTAATGAGCATTTCTCCTTTGCCAAGATAATCCATCCACATGACAGGTGTGGCATATCAAGAAGCTGATTAAACAGCAAGATCATTACACAGGACAATAAAAGGCCACTCTAAAATGTGCAGTTTTGTCACACAACACAATGCCACAGATGTCTCAAGTTTTGAGGGAGCATTCAATTGGCATGCTGACAGCAGGAATGTCCATCAGAGCTGTTGCCAGAGAATTGAATGTTCATTTCTCTACCATAAGCCACCTCCAACGTCATTTTAGAGAATTTGGCAGTACATCCAACTGGCCTCAAACACAGATCACGTGTAACCACGCCAGCCCTGGTCTTCCACATCCGGCTTCTTCCCCTGCGGGATCGTCTGAGACCAGCCACTCAGACATCTGATGAAACTGTGGGTTTGCACAAGCGAAGAATTTCTGCACAAACTGTCAGAAACCGTCTCAGGGAAGCTCATCTGCATGCTCGTCGTCCTCACCAGGGTCTTGACCTGACTGCAGTTTGGCGTCATAACCGATTTCAGTGGGCAAATGCTCAACTTCGATGGCCACTGGCACGCTGGAGAAGTGTGCCCTCCACGGATGAATCCTGGTTTCAACTGTACTGGGCAGATGACAGATGTGTGGGCGAGCGGTTTGCTGATGTCAACGTTGTGAACAGAGTCCCCCATGGTGGCGGTGGGGTTATGGTATGGGCAGGCATAAGCTATGGACAACAAACACAATTGCATTTTATTGTTGGCAATTTGAATGCACAGAGCTACCGTGACGAGATCCTGAGGCCCATTGTCGTGCCATTCATCACCTCATGTTTCAGCATGATAATGCACGGCCCCATGTCGCAAGGATCTGTACACAATTCCTGGAAGCTGAAAATGTCCCAGTCCTTCCATGGCCTGCAAACTCACCAGACATGTCATCCATCCCCAACTATAACATTTTCCATTTAGATAGAACTACCAAAGGGGGTGGAGTTGCAATCTACTGTAGAGAGAGCCTGCAGAGCTCTATCATACTATCCAGGTCTGTGCCCAAACAGTTTGAGCTTCTACTTCTAAAAATCCACCTTTCCAGAAATAAGTCTCTCACTGTTGCCGCTTGCTACAGACCCCCCTCAGCCCCCAGCTGTGCCCTGGACACCATATGTGAATTGATTGCCCCCCATTTATCCTCAGAGTTCGTACTGCTTGGTGACCTAAATTGGGATATGCTTAATACCCCGGCCATCCTACAATCCAAACTAGATGCCCTCAATCTCACGCAAATTATCACGAACCTACCAGGTACAACCCTAAATCCGTAAACATGGGTACCCTCATAGATATCATCCTGACTAACTTACCCTCTAAATACACCTCCGCTGTCTTCAACCAGGATCTCAGCGATCACTGCCTTATTGCCTGCGTCCGTAACGGGTCCGCGGTCAAACGACCACCCCTCATCACTGTCAAACGCTCCCTAAAACACTTTAGCAAGCAGGCCTTCCTAATTGACCTGGCCCAGGTATCCTGGATGGATATAGATCTCATTCCGTCAGTAGAGGATGCCTGGTTGTTCTTTAAAAGTAATTTCCTCTCAATCTTAAATAAACATGCCCCATTCAAAAAATACAGAACTAAGAACAGATATAGCCCCTGGTTCTCCTCAGACTTGACTGCCCTTGACCAGCACAAAAACATCCTGTGGCGTACTGCCTTAGCATCAAATAGCCCCCCGCGATATGCAACTTTTCAGGGAAGTTAGGAACCAATATACACAAGCAGTCAGGAAAGCAAAGGCTAACTTTTTTCAAACTGAAATTTGCATCCTGTAGCACTAACTCCAAAAAGTTTTGGGACACTGTAAAGTCCATGGAGAATAAGAGCACTTCCTCCCAGCTGCCCACTGCACTGAGGCTAGGAAACACTATCACCACCGATAAATCTACAATAATCGAGAATTTCAACAAGCATTTTGCTACGGCTAGCCATGCTTTCCACCTGGCTACCACTACCCCGGCCACCAACTCTGCACCCTCCGCTGCAACTTGCCCATGCCCCCCGCTTCTCCTTCACACAAATTCAGACAGCTGATGTTCTGAAAGAGCTGCAAAATCTGGACCCCTACAAATCAGCTGGGCTAGACAATCTGGACCCTTGCTTTCTAAAACTAGCCGCCAAATTGTCGCAACCCCTTTTACTAGTCTGTTCAACCTCTCTTTCGTAACGTCTGAGATCCCCAGAGATTGGAAAGCTGCCGCGGTCATCCCCCTCTTCAAAAGGGGGTGACACTCTAGATCCAAACTGTTACAGACCTATATCCATCCTGCCCTGCCTTTCGAAAGTATTTGAAAGCCAAGTTAACAAACAGATCACCGACCATTTCGAATCCCACCGTACCTTCTCGGCTATGCAATCCGGTTTCCGAGCTGGTCATGGGTGCACTTCAGCCACGCTCAAGGTCCTAAACGATATTATAACCGCGATCGATAATAGACAGTACTGTGCAGCCGTCTTCATCGACCTGGCCAAGGCTTTCGACTCTGTCAACCACCGCATTCTTATTGGCAGACTAAATAGCCTTGGTTTCTCAAATGACTGCCTCGCCTGGTTCACCAACTACTTCTCAGATAGAGTTCAGTGTGTCAAATCGGAGGGCCTGTTGTCTGGACCTATGGCAGTCTCTATGGGGGTGCCACAGGGTTCAATTCTTGGGCGACTCTTTTCTCTGTGTATATCAATGATGTCGCTCTTGCTGCTGGTGACTCTGAGATCCACCTCTACGCAGACGACACCATTTTGTATACATCTGGCCCTTCATTGGACACTGTGTTAACAAACCTCCAAACGAGCTTCAATACCATACAACACTCCTTCAGTAGCCTCCAACTGCTCTTAAACACTAGTAAAACTAAATGCATGCTCTTCAATCGAACACTGCTGGCACCCGCCCACCCGACTAGAATCACCACTCTCGACGGGTCTGACCTAGAGTATGTGGACAACTACAAATACCTAGGTGTCTGGTTAGACTGTAAACTCTCCTTCCAGACTCGCATTAAGAATCTCCAATCCAAAGTTAAATCTAGAATCGGCTTCCTATTTCGCAACAAAGCCTCCTTCACTCATGCTGCCAAACATGCCCTCGTAAAACTGACTATCCTACCGATCCTTGACTTCGGCGATGTCATTTACAAAATAGCCTCCAACGCTCTACTCAGCAAATTGGATGTAGTCTATCACAGTGCCATCCGTTTTGTCTCCAAAGCCCCATACACTACCCACCACTGTGACCTGTACGCTCTTGTTGGCTGGTCCTCACTACATGTTCGTCGTCAAACCCACTGGCTCCAGGCCATCTATAAATCACTGCTAGGCAAATCCCCGCCTTATCTTAGCTCATTGGTCACCATAGCAGCACCCACCCGTAGTCTGCGCTCCAGCAGGTATATATCACTGGTCATTCCCAAAGCAAACACCTCCTTTGGCCGCCATTCCTTCCAGTTCTCTGCTGCCAATGACTGGAACGAATTGCAAAAATCTCTGAAGCTGGAGACTCTTATCTCCCTCACTAACTTTAAGCATCAGTTGTCAGAGCACCTTACCGATCACTGCACCTGTACACAGCCCATCTGAAATTAGCCCACCCAACTACCTCATCCCTATATTGTTATTTATTTTGCTCTTTTGCACCCCAGCATCTCTATTTGCACATAATCTCTTGCACATCTAGCATTCCAGTGTTAATACTAATTGTAATTATTTTGCACTATAGCCTATTTATTGCCTTACCTCCATAACTTGCTACATTTGCACACACTGTATATATATTTTCTGTTGTATTTTTTGACTTTATGTTTTTTTTACCCCATATGTAACTCTGTGTTGTTGTTTTTATCGCACTGCTTTGCTTTATCTTGGCCAGGTCGCAGTTGTAAATGAGAACTTGTTCTCAACTGGCTTACCTGGTTAAATAAAGGTGAAATAAATAAAATAAAATAAAATAAAAAATTGAGCATGTTTGGGAGGCTCTGGATTCACGTGTACAACAGCGTGTTCCAGTTCCCGTCAATATCCAGCAACTTCGCACAGCCATTGAAGAGGAGTGGGACAACATTCCACAGGCCACAATCAACAGCCTGATCAACTCTATGTGAAGGAGATGTGTCGCGCTGCATGAAGCAAAATGGTGGTTACACCAGATACTGACTGGTTTTTTGATCCACGCCCCTACTAAAAAAAAAAAAAAAAAAGGTATCTGTGACCAACAGATTCATATCTGTATTCCCATTCATGTGAAAATCGATAAATTAGGGCCTATGTTCTGACTGATTTCTTTATAGGAACTGTAAAACTCAGTAAAATCTTTTAAATTGTTGCATTTATATTCTTTGTTCAGTTTACATACCGGGTTGATATCGATGATGGTCTCGTGTTGCTTCTTGTTAGGTTTCATGCCGAAGACGTCTTTGACAAACTTCTCATCTGCCTGGTAGAAGTGTGGAGAAGACATGACAATCGGAGCATCTAGGATGTGAAATATGAGATTAATGAAATGTCTTTTTTCCCCCTCATTGAGTTGATAATGGACCTCAGTTGGCATTGACTAGTACCGCCAAGGTTGTGGGTTCAACTCCAGCAGGGATCACATAAAAATGTATGCACTCAACGTTTGTATAAAATTGAGTGCCAAGTGGCATATATCAAATATTGGAAATAAAATAGAAAATATATGATATTATTATTACCTTGTTTGCAGGCACTGACTTGGAGCACGCCAGAGCCCAGACAGTTCCCTGCTGGGGAACAGAAGCCAGCGTTCTCTGTTGTGTTGGCAAACACATTGCTGGGTGGAGAGAACCTGTAAGCTGGGACACCCATCACAATGCTCTCCTCCTCATAGATGGCATAGATAGATCTGACAAAGAGGACCAAGGAACGGAGAAGGAAAAGGGTTAGATAAATCTATTGTGAAAGACAAGATACAGTGGGGAAAAAAAGTATTTAGTCAGCCACCAATTGTGCAAGTTCTCCCACTTAAAAAGATGAGAGAGGCCTGTCATTTTCATCATAGGTACACGTCAACTATGACAGACAAATTGAGGAAAAAAAATCCAGAAAATCACATTGTAGGATTTTTAATGATTTTATTTGCAAATGATGGTGGAAAATAAGTATTTGGTCACCTACAAACAAGCAAGATTTCTGGCTCTCACAGACCTGTAACTTCTTCTTTAAGAGGCTCCTCTGTCCTCCACTCGTTACCTGTATTAATGGCACCTGTTTGAACTTGTTATCAGTATAAAAGACACCTGTCCACAACCTCAAACAGTCACACTCCAAACTCCACTATGGCCAAGACCAAAGAGCTGTCAAAGGACACCAGAAACAAAATTGTAGACCTGCACCAGGCTGGGAAGACTGAATCTGCAATAGGTAAGCAGCTTGGTTTGAAGAAATCAACAGTGGGAGCAATTATTAGGAAATGGAAGACATACAAGACCACTGATAATCTCCCTCGATCTGGGGCTCCACGCAAGATCTCACCCCGTGGGGTCAAAATGATCACAAGAACGGTGAGCAAAAATCCCAGAACCACACGGGGGGACCTAGTGAATGACCTGCAGAGAGCTGGGACCAAAGTAACAAAGCCTACCATCAGTAACACACTACGCCGCCAGGGACTCAAATCATGCAGTGCAAGATGTGTCCCCCTGCTTAAGCCAGTACATGTCCAGGCCCGTCTGAAGTTTGCTAGAGTGCATTTGGATGATCCAGAAGAGGATTGGGAGAATGTCATATGGTCAGATGAAACCAAAATATAACTTTTTGGTAAAAACTCAACTCGTCGTGTTTGGAGGACAAAGAATGCTGAGTTGCATCCAAAGAACACCATACTTACTGTGAAGCATGGGGGTGGAAACATCATGCTTTGGGGCTGTTTTTCTGCAAAGGGACCAGGACGACTGATCCGTTTAAAGGAAAGAATGAATGAATATTTTTTCCAAACAATTTGAGGGAGTGCGGAAAGTACTAAAGACCCCTTGACCTTTTACACATTTTGTTACGTTACAGCCTTATTCTAAAATTGATTAAATAAAAAATGTTCCTCAATCTACACACAATACTCCATAATGACATAGCGAAAACACGTTTTTAGAAATGTTGGCAAACTTGTAAAAAATTATAACAGAAATAGCTTATTTACGTAAGTATTCAGACCCTTTGCTATGAGACTCCAAATTGAGCTCAGGTGCATCCTGTTTCCATTGATCATCCTTGTGATGTTTCTACAACTTGATTGGAGTCCACCTGTGGTAAATTCAATTGATTGGACACGATTTGGAAAGGCACACACCTGTCTATATAAGGTCCCACAGTTGACAGTGCATGTCAGAGCAAAAACCAAGCTATGAGGTCGAAGGAATTGTCAGAGAGCTCCAGGACAGGATTGTGTCGAGGCACAGATCTGGGGAAGGATTGAGGGCCCCCCAAGAACACAGTGGCCTCCATCATTCTTAAATGGAAGACGTTTGGAACCACCAAGATTCTTCCTAGTGCTGGCAGCCCGGCCAAACTGAGCAATCAGGGGAGAAGGGCCTTGGTCAGAGAGGTGACCAAGAACCCGATGGTCACTCTGACAGAGCTCCAGAGTTCCTCTGTGGAGATGAGAGAACCTTCCAGAAGGACAACCATCTCTGCAGCACTCCACCAATCAGGCCTTTATTGTAGAGTGGCCAGACGGAAGCCACGCCTCAGTAAAAAGCACATGACAGCACCCTTGGAGTTTGCCAAAAGGCACCTAAAGGACTCTCAGACCATGAGAAACAAGATTCTCTGGTCTGATGAAACCAAGATTGAACTCTTTGGCCGGAATGCCAAACGTCACGTCTGGCGGAAACCTGGCACCATCCCTACGGTGAAGCATGGTGGTGGCAGCATCATGCAGTTAGCAAGTTTGGTAGGCTACTAATGACCATCAGTAGCATCAGAGCTTGGAGAAGCCTAATTACTAAATGGTCACGTGGAATTTGACTGCGGCCATGACTCGTGACTGCCGGTAATACGGTCAACGCAACAGCCCTATACTCAACGCATACATTTTAGTTAAATGTATTTTGACTTCCAAAACGGGCTAAATAATAGTAACACGTGATGACAAACGCTGAAAATAAACTGTCACATGACGCTAAGGATGTAATGGTAGAGGAAGCTCCCATGACACAGAGACATGGGAGTTTGGACCCAAACCAACCTGCAGAGGTCAGAGGAAAACATGTAGAGGGTCTCGTTCTTGGTGATGATTGGATGAAAGGAGGCCCCATTGGTTCCATTGATCATGTTACACTCATCTGTGGTCCACCAATTCAGAGAGCTGCAAACAGAGAGAACACACATCGTTATCGCTGTTATACCATTGCTACCACTTCAAAATGGGTTCTGACTGTATTCGCCTTCTGTGAAATCTAGATAATATCCACCTTAAGTAAAACAGAATGTGAGATTAGGTTGGTTTAACGAGGCTAAGATAATATTGAAACAGAAAAACACCCATCTAAATTATATCAGTTACACAAACCGAACAATTAGATTACAGATTAAATTAGTTTGAATTTATTGTCATCCTTGACAATAGGAGGCCTAAAACCATTGTATTTATATGTTTATAACATTATGTGGTGGAATGTTCTATAGAACCCTTACCTTTGACCCTTCCACTGATCTATAATGGCAAAGTCCTTGTAACTCTGTTGACCGGTCAGAAACACATAGTCGCCATCATCTGTAGCATTTTGCTGAAATTCAAAAACAGAACCACCATGAAACTGTCGCTCCTTCATGATTTCATCATCAAAAACAGAACACTGGAGAAACAAAATCATAGGCTGTGTGTTGTATCTGAAACAATGTTCTCTAATTCACAATGCAAGGCTTTCCTAGATCTAGTCACATGGCAAGGCTTTCCTAGATCTATTCACATGGCAAGGCTTTCCTAGATCTATTCACATGGCAAGGCTTTCCTAGATCTATTCACATGGCAAGGCTTTCCTAGATCTAGTCACATGGCAAGGCTTTCCTAGATCTAGTCACATGGCAAGGCTTTCATAGATCTATTCACATGGCAAGGCTTTCCTAGATCTATTCACATGGCAAGGCTTTCATAGATCTAGTCACATGGCAAGGCTTTCATAGATCTATTCACATGGCAAGGCTTTCCTAGATCTATTCACATGGCAAGGCTTTCCTAGATCTATTCACATGGCAAGGCTTTCCTAGATCTATTCACATGGCAAGGCTTTCCTAGATCTAGTCACATGGCAAGGCTTTCCTAGATCTATTCACATGGCAAGGCTTTCATAGATCTATTCACATGGCAAGGCTTTCCTAGATCTATTCACATGGCAAGGCTTTCCTAGATCTAAGTCTATACTTTCTTTATGAAGTGACTACAGTTACAAAACGTTATATTACTACAGCACTTAAATAACCAACCACTTAAAAACGCACAAATACAAATACCTAACACCAATCAACATATCACAACCAAATACCTAACACCAATCAACATATCACAACCAAATACCTAACACCAATCAACATATCACAACCAAATACCTAACACCAATCAACATATCACAACCAAATACCTAACACCAATCAACATATCACAACCAAATACCTAACACCAATCAACATATCACAACCAAATACCTAACACCAATCAACATATCACAACCAAATACCTAACACCAATCAACATATCACAACCAAATACCTAACACCAATCAACATATCACAACCAAATACCTAACACCAATCAACATATCACAACCAAATACCTAACACCAATCAACATATCACAACCAATCATACAGTCCATATTGGGTAGTGAGTGAGAACCAAACCTTGTAGAAGAGTCCAAACACATCATCTAATGTAGGCTGCAGTAATTTCAGAGCTTTGAGAAGGCCGTCCTCGTAGCCCCAAAGCAGTTCTCCCACAGCGTGTGTAGTGAATAGATCTTCATTGACCGACTTCATGTAAGATGAGATGATATTGGCCATAAACGGCGAATCCTTGAATTTTTCCATCACCGTCTGGGAACAGAAAGAGAGAGAATACTCAGAACTGAATGCATCGTCATTCACAAGCGACACTCATACATCAGACAGCTGTAGCAACACTCATACAACAGACAGCTGTAGCGACACTCATACATCAGACAGCTGTAGCAACACTCATACATCAGACAGCTGTAGCGACACTCATACATCAGACAGCTGTAGCAACACTCATACATCAGACAGCTGTAGCGACACTCATACAACAGACAGCTGTAGCAACACTCATACATCAGACAGCTGTAGCGACACTCATACAACAGACAGCTGTAGCAACACTCATACAACAGACAGCTGTAGCAACACTCATACAGACAGACAGCTGTAGCGACACTCATACAGACAGACAGCTGTAGCGACACTCATACAACAGACAGCTGTAGCAACACTCATACATCAGACAGCTGTAGCAACACTCATACAACAGACAGCTGTAGCGACACTCATACAACAGACAGCTGTAGCGACACTCATACAACAGACAGCTGTAGCGACACTCATACAACAGACAGCTGTAGCGACACTCATACAACAGACAGCTGTACTACTGACATGCTTCATCAAAAGTGAGTGCTTCATTAAAGTGCATGTGACAATAGGACAAACATAAGCACCACCACCTTCCATAAGCTCTCCAAAGACAAAATGAACCTTTTTACATTGACGTAGGGCTGGGCGGTATACCGTATTTTACGATATACTGGTAGTGATGCACGGACCAGTTTGGGTTTTTACTTTACCTTCTACAACGGTATTTGAATGTTTGGTTTGTTAAAAAGGTGGTACGCTGTTTGTTCCCTCTCTCCCTCCCCTCCCATGGTCAATGCAGCACATGCAACAAAGATGATGACAACGATGCGGTTTTGACTTTGCTTCCTAGTATAAATCCACTAGCGTTCTATAATAATTACACTATTAGTTTATGTTTCTTACATCCGCAAACAGCGAGTTTGTCTTGTCTTAGCAAGTTGGCCCTAAAATCTTGTTAGCCGCTAATTCTAAATCGCTAGCTAGCTAATAAATGTACTGAGTCAGAGCTAACTTAATTAGCTATACAGCCTGATCATACCAGGGACGGTGTAGACCTAAATCTGCATGTTGTTTGTGCAACAGTATCTTCTAAATGAAAGAGGAATACATGAAGCAAGAATATGTTAGCTACATTAAGTTGCTAAGAGAAAACATTCAAATGTAGCCAAAGATTATAGGGTCCCCTAGGAAACACTTATAAACAATTTGGTTCCTATCCTGTCACAATAATTATTCCCTGGCATTTTTCATTCGTTGTCATGTCAAACACTATTCAAAGTTTTGACCTAGATAGTTTGTGTGTATGTATTGATATGCAGGCTACGTCAACAAAACAAAAGGAGATGATCGTGGACTTCAGGAAACAGCAGAGGGTGCACCCCCCTATCCACATCGACGGGACCGCAGTGGAGAAGCTGGAAAGCTTCAAGTTCCTTGGCGTACACATTACCGACAAACTGAAAATGGTCCACCCACGCAGACAGTGTGGTGAAGAAGGTGCAACAGAGCCTCTTCAACCTAAGGAGGCTGAACAAATTTGGCTTGGCACCTAAAACCCTCACAAACTTTTACAGATGCACAATTGAGAGCATCCTGTCGGGCTGTATCACCGCCTGGTACGGCAACTGCACCACCCGCAACCGCAGGGCTCTCCAGAGGGTGGTGCGGTCTGCCGAACGCATTATCGGGGGCAAACTACCCGCCCTCTAAGACACATACAGCACCCGATGTCACAGGAAGGCCAAAAAGATCATCAAGAACATCAACCACCCGAGCCACTGCCTGTTCACCCCGCTATCATCCAGAAGGCGAGGTCGGTACAGGTGCATCAAAGCTGGGACCGAGAGAATGAAAAACAGCTTCTATCTCAAGGCCATCAGACTGTTAAATAGCCATCACTAGCACATTAGAGGCTGCTGTTGCCTATTGAAATCACTGGCCACTTTAAGAAATGGAACACTAGTCACTTTAATAATGTTTACATATCTTGCACTACTCATCTCATATGTATATACTGTATTCTATTCTATAATATTCTACTGTATCTTAGTCCATGCCGCTCTGTCATTGCTTGTCCATATGTATATATTCTTAAATTCCATTCCTTACTAGTTGTGTGTGTATTGGGTATATGATGTGAAATTGTTAGATACTACTTGTTAGATATTACTGCACTGTCGGAGCTAGAAGCACAAGCATTTCGCTACACCCGCTATAACATCTGATAAACACGTGTATGTGACAAAACAAATGTGATTTGAAGTGTTCCTTTAAAAAACGGTTTGATGTAGTCCTGTCCTTGAGCTGTTCTTGTCTATTAATGTTCGGTATTATGTAATGTTTCATGTTCTGTGTGGACCCCAGGAAGAGTAGCTGCTGCTTTTGCAACAGCTAATGTGGATCCTAATAAAATACCAAAGTGCCCACTATTATATTCTAACTGTAGAATTAGAATAATAATTAATATTTCCATGGTTCCAACAGTTATTTATTATTATTTATTTAGTAATTTTAGCAGACGCTCTTATCCAGAGCAACTTACAGTTAGTGAGTGCATACATTATTTTTTTACTTTTCATACTGGCCCCCCGTGGGAATCGTTGCAAAAACCATGCTCTACCAACTGAGCTACATCCCTGCCGGCCATTCCCTACCCTGGACGACGCTGGGCCAATTGTGCGCCGCTCTATGGGTCTCCCGGTCGCGGCCGGCTACGACAGAGCCTGGATTCGAACTAGGATCTCTAGTGGCACAGCTAGCACTGCGATGCAGTGCCTTAGACCACTGCGCCACCCAGTTCACCCAAGTGTTGTGCACTAAATCGCAATTGCAACATTTGGTTAAAAATAAGGCCTATATATCGTGCAGTCCTACGTTGCAGTCTGGAAATGATCTGAAATGAGTGCAGGAAATGCAGAAATTGATGAACATTTGAATTGAACAGTATAAAACCAAATCAGAATGGAGAAGGACCCATTGAAATCACATAGAATGTATGTGTTGCCACCCTAGGGTCACGCACTACTCATAAAGCACATTTTTAACTTGTATTATTCAAAAAACATAAAATACCGTCAAATACCATCAATTTTTTTTGTAAATACTGTGATATTATATTTGAGCCTTATCGCCGAGCCCTACATTGACGAAAGTTGAAGGATATTCTTGAGAGCCATCACATTTTTTCCCCAAAGAATAGACATATTACTGTAACGCAAAGCCGAACATTTCTCATGTCACGACCACTACCTCCTGAGGTAACAAGACAGTCTCCCGACAGTTGTCCCCCTCCAAGCAGGACAGTGTAAACAGAATTGTCTCGTTGGGCCCAACACTCCATGCCCTGACGAATTGAGGCTGTTCTGAGGGCAGAAGGGAGTGCAACTCAATATTAGGGAGGTGCTCCTAATATTTTGTACAATCAGTCCACGGTATCGTAACCAGGACACGTAAACCAAAAGATAGTTTGTATTTTTCCTAGGATTCAAAGCCCATGTCGAGACTTGACAGTGACCGCTAAAGTGACTCTTCAGTGTTAGCCTAGTGATTGGTTGTTCGCAAACAAACGGCTCTTTTTGAAAGGATCGGTTAGGCGAACGGAACCGAATCGGTGAGAGGGCCATTCATTCGGCTCCCCAATTTGCATACTGGTAGGCTACAACTGCTTTTTTGTGGATTATATGCAAATAAATGATGAAAACATTCTATGAAGATTTTGAATCCTTACTGCAGGAAAAATAGGTAGTGGAGAGAGAGACTCATTCTGGTCCATAATGTGATCAATGAAAACCGATTGAATTTTATAAAAAGCTAAAATGTCATGATACTTGCACTGAACAAAATTATCCCCTGAATTAAAAAAAAACAACATTTTCCTGCAATTCTATATTGTTTCTCACAGGGAATCCATGTTTACTTGACAGAACACAAGCTTTTTTTCTTAGGTTTTTGCTACAATAAACTAAATTGAAAATACTATCTTTAGTTTTTGCCAGAATAAATTAAATTGAAAGATTAGACTAGACTCGTTTTTCTGACCAGATTAGTAATCTACCGCCTTCCCTCAAAGTCCCACCCAGGGATTGATTGATTGGTCTGGACGGTATTCCAGGGCGTGAATTTGCATACCGCCCCAACAGATCCACAGACGACGCAAATCTCAATTGCACTCCACTCTGCCCCACCTAGAAAAAAATGAATACCTATGTGAGGATGACGTTCATTGACTACCGCTCAGCATTCAACACCATAGCGCCCTCCAAGCTCGGGACCCTGGGACAGAACACCACCCTCTGCAACTGGATCCTGGACTTCCTGACGGACCGACCCTCAGTGGTAAGAGTGTGTTTTCTTTATTATAAATATATACTGAACAAAAATATAAAACGCAACATGTAAAGTGTTGGTCCCATGTTTCATGAGCTGAAATAAAAAATCCCAGAAATGTTCCATATGCACAAAAAGCTTCTCTCAAATGATGTGCACAAATGTGTTTACATCCCTGTTAGTGAGCATTCCTCCTTTGCCAAGATAATCCATCCACCTGACAGGTGTGGCATATCAAAAAGCTGATTAAACAGCACGATCATTACACAGGTGCACTTTGTGCTGGGGACAATAAAAGGCCACTAAAATTTACAGTTTTATCACACAACACAATGCCACAGATGTCTCAAGTTGAGTGAGCGTGCAGTTTGCATGCTGACTGCAGGAATGTCGACCAGAGCTGTTGCAGGAGAATGTAATGTTCATAAGCCGCTTCCAATTTCGTTTTAGAGAATTTGGCAGTATGTCCAACCGGCCTCACATCCGTAGACCATGTGTAACCATGCCAGCCCAGGACCTCCACATCTGGCTTTTTCACCTGCGGGATTGTCTGAGACCAGCCACCCGGACAGCTGATGAAACTGAGGAGTATTTTCGGTCTGTAATAAAGCCCTTTTGTGGGGAGAAACTCATTGTGATTGGGTGGGTGGAAATTGTTGCATTTATATTTTTTGTTATATATACACACACACACACACACACACACACACACACACACACACACAGTGCCTTCGGAATGTATTCAGACCCCTTGACTTTTTCCACACTTTGTTCAGTTACAGCCTTATTCTAAAATGGATTTGTTTTTTTGTTTGTTTTCTAGAATACGTCATAATACCCCATAATGACAAAGCGAAAACAGGTTTTAAGATTTATTTTGCTAATTTAAAAAGTCAGGATCGAGGCAAAGATGAACGGAGCAAAGTAGAGATCCTTGATGAAAACCTGCTCCAGAGTGCTCAGGACCTCAGACTGGGGCAAAAGTTCACCTTCCAACAGGACAACGACCCTAAGCACACAGCCAAGACAACGCAGGAGTGGCTTTGGGACAAGTCTTTGAATGTCCTTGAGTAGCCCAGCCAGAGCCCGGACTTGAAAACGATTGAACATCTCTGGAGAGACCTGGAAATAGCTGTGCAGCGACGCTCCCCATCCAATGGTTTCAGGGTTAAGCGAGCGGGTGTTAAGAAGCGTGGCTTGGCGGGTCATGTTTCGGAGGACGCATGACTCGACCTTCGCCTCTCCCAAGCCCATTGGGGAGTTGCAGTGATGAGACAAGATCGTAATTGGGGAGAAAAAGGGCGTAAAATAACAAAAAAATAGTATAAAAAAAGGTTCTTACTTAAAAAACAGTCCAGATCATGTAGGCCTAGATAATATCCAAAACAACACACTGAATTCCTACATTTTCAGTCAATGTCATTGTAAAGTCATGTCTTTCTACTCAATCCCACAACTAAATTTGACCAATCTGGGAAGTAAAGTCATTAAAGTATAGAATAATTTAGCTGTGTATTTCAGATGGAATCAAGGCATTAGAATGTACCAGAAGCCAACAAAATAGAGCTCGTTCTGCAATTATTTTACCCTGGGTAGCATGACGAGCCCCCCCCCCCCACACAAAATAAACCCTTTAATTGTCTGCACATGCCTGTGAATTGTTGCATTATTCAAGAGTGGAATATGGTTAGGATGAAAAGTTGCTTCCATAGTTGAATAGTTTGTTAAAAGCATGCTTAAGGGCTCTCCATTGTGATTTTTTACAGTCAACACAAATGGAGCTCCCTTCGCATCATGTTCCAAAAATTAGGTTGCACAAAAGTATGTAGAACTACTTAGAGAGCTACGCAAACGAAGGTCCGTCAGATCCGTTGTCGTATACGTTGTACATCCCTTTACTGGCTAGTGGCTATACTGGAATATTTATCGTAAATTTGACCTGAGCCCCCGAACCCTCTCTCAGCACATGACATTCCGTTGCTAATGTAAATTGAAACGTTGATGTATATTCTGTACTCTGTAAATGGAAGTCGCGGTGCCTCTGCTACAACTCTCTTCAATCAGAACACGTTTTTATGTTTCATACACAAAAAAAGAGGCAGTTTTATGTATTGTAGCCTACCACAGCTAGGATGTTGACTGTTCTGTTTAGGGGGGGTGTTGTACCCTACCATAGCTGAGATGTTGACTGTTCTGATTAGGGGGGGTGTTGTACCCTACCATAGCTGGGATGTTGACTGTTCTGATTAGGGGGGTGTGTTGTACCCTACCATAGCTGGGATGTTGACTGTTCTGTTTAGGGGGGTGTTGTACCCCTACCATAGCTGGGATGTTGACTGTTCTGATTAGGGGGTGTGTTGTACCCTACCATAGCTAGGATGTTGACTGTTCTGATTAGGGGGGGGTGTGTTGTACCCTACCATAGCTAGGATGTTGACTGTTCTGATTAGGGGGGTGTGTGTTGTACCCTACCATAGCTGGGATGTTGACTGTTCTGATTAGGGGGGGGTGTGTTGTACCCTACCATAGCTAGGATGTTGACTGTTCTGATTAGGGGGGGTGTGTGTTGTACCCTACCATAGCTGGGATGTTGACTGTTCTGATCAGGTCACTCTCTGGACCTCTGGACATGTCAGGCTCAAACACATAGGTCTTAGTGTTGACAGCAGACACTTTGGTTCCATTCTCCAGGAAATTAACTCGCTCCATCGGACGAAACTCCCTGAGCAAGGAAACATTATAAAAACACAGTGAGTGACGGCAAGAACCAAGAAGAATGTGCTGAAGAAAAAGAGACATCTGGTGAGGGCAAGCCAGATAAGGTGCGTGGAAACATTAGCCTGATGGTCCTAGATCTGTTTGTGTTATCATGCCAGACAAGGACTGGCATGATGGCACAAACAGAGTGTTACCCAAGCTATGGAAACATGCAAGCTAGCCAAAAATGTTCATTTTGAGGCGAGTGGATGGGAGCAAGCCCACCAGTCAATGCTTGTATAATACCTAGAACTAAAGCGTTCATGCTGCCCCAATGGCTGCGTTTACACAGGCCGCCCAATTCTGAACTTTTGCCCAATTGTTGGCAAAAGATCTTATCTGACTGCTCAAATGACAAATAATTGGGCAATAGATAATAATTAGGCTGCCTGTGTAAGCGCAGCCATAGAGACCTAGGGCCTACTGCTGACTTGATCGCCTCAGTGAAACATCTCATCGGGGCTTGGTTTCATGCTGCCAAGAGAGAACCCAACAAGCCTCCTATCCTAAGCTGGGTTCATTCACAGAGTTACACATTTAGCACAGAATCCCCTGATCCTGTTAAGGAAGCACAGGACATGTCACCAGTTGTGTAAATGTCAGCTGAGTTCCTTCCTACTTGCTGACAATGACTATCACATGACAAATGTCACAACAGATATTAGAAATTGGCTCAGTTGCGGTCATCTTTACTCAAGACTGCATCTCATCTTTAGCCCGTGACAGTTTTACTCATCGTCATGAATTGCTCCACATCTCACCTGTATGTGTAGGGTCCAACCTCCATAACGGCAGGCCGCTCTCCCCTCAGCACCTCTGCCGGGTTGGTCACGTTGAAGAAGTAGAACTGCATGTAAACTGGAGAAGGTGGGTTTTCCCACACGTCAAATGCCAGCGTGCCATTCCTGAGCACAGTCTCCTAGGGTTCAACGTACACTGGTTAGTAAACACATAGCTTGTGACCACAAAAGCCGATATGAAAGCTCGATTCACACGACAGATGATTGAACCAGGTAGCTAACGTGAACAGTAGCAGCCAACTAAAACATTTGTTTGTCCGTCTGACCACAACACAGCATATATTGAAACAAAATTCAACATTTTGACTGGATATGTATGTCAATGCTAACATTCAATTCAGACAAGAATAGCTTGTCAAGTTTTCACAGTGATGTTAAAAAACAAAATCAGGCTAAGCTTACTGTACACAAAGTATTTTAACGTTTGTAGGCTACAACGAGCTAGCTAGTTAGCAAGCTTAAGCTGCCAGGCTACTGTTAGCTGCATTCTAACTAGTTCTCTAGTTAGATTAGATTACTTGACGTTAAAATCAAATTCAAATACAATTAGCCTCTGTTTGGCTGGTTGGTTGAACAACCAAGTTGGCCTGCTAGCTAGCTTGCCACTGGCTAGCGTTAACGTTACCTCTTTTATCTTCGCGTCGACGATGTTTTGAAACACCTGCGAAAGCACCAGAACTATGCCCGCTATCAAAGTTAGCATGGAAATCACTCCCATGCTGTAAATACAACATGATTTCACTGACATGGTTGATCAACTTCAAGTGTTACGATATGTCCAACGCTAGCCAGATATTATTGACTTGCGAAACACTTCTTCTTTAAATGTGTACTGGCGGATCGCAACCAACTGAAAGGTGCATACACCACCACCTACTGTACTGGAGTGTGAATTCATTATAATAATTGGTCATTTAGCAGACGCTCTTATCCAGAGCGATTTACAGGAGCAATTAGGGTTAAGTGCCTTGCTCAAGGGCACATCGGCAGATTTTTCACCTAGTAGGCTGAGGGATTAGAACCAGCGACCTTTCAGTTACTGGCACAACGCTCTTAACCACTAAGCTACCTGCCGCCCCGAAACACCAGTGGTTCCCAACCAGGGGTACGTGGACCACTGGGAGTGCTTGGCCTATCCACAGGGGGTACTTGAGAAGACATGAGTCCAAAAGCCTACTTGTAAAATGCACGAGGGGGTACTCCCGGCAGAGAAAAATTAAGCTGGTGGTACAGTAAACGAAAAAACGTTGAGAACCACTGCCTATGGGTTTGTAGCTTCAACCCCACAGCACACACACACACACACTTACACACACCAACGGATTAATGGACTGCTGAATTTATATTTTTTTCACTTGCTTTGTTTGCTCTTTTCCATATTTTGTTTATCTCTGATAAGCTACCCAGGAAAGGGCTGAAAATTGTCCATATTAATATATGTAGCCTAAGAAATAAGGTTCATGAAATCAATAACTTTCTAACATCAGATAACATTTAGTATATTAGCCATTTCTGAGACTCACTTAGATAATTCCTTTGATACAGCAGTAGCAATACAAGGATGGAAAGAGACAGGAATGCTTATGGGGGAGGTGTTGCTTTATTTATTCAGAGCCATATCCCAGTAATGATTAGAGAAGATCTCATGTCAAGTGTTTATTGAAGTACTGTGGATGCAGGTTCACCTACCTGATCTAATGCTTATTATTTTGGGGTGTTACTATAGGCCATCAAGTGCTAACAGTCAGTATCTAAATAATGTGTGTGAAATGCTTGATAGTGTATGTGATGTAAACAGAGGTCTATTTTCATGGGGACCTGAATAATTACTGTTTTTCATCAAGCTGTCCGCTCAAAAGGAAGCTTCCCACTGTAACCCGTGCCTGTAATCTGGTTCAGGTTATTAATCAACCTACCAAGGTGTTTACAAACACTACAGGAACAAGATCCTCCACATGTATTGATCACATTTTTACTAATACTGTAGAACTTTGTTCTAAAGCTGTATCCGTACCCATTGGATGCAATGATCACAGTGGCTATATACAGGAAAGGCAAAGTTCTGAAAGCTGGGCCTAAAATAGTGTATAATAATATAATAATATTTTACTGTTACTTATGTGGATGATGTTACAAATATTTGTTGGTCTGATGTGATTAATAAGGAGCATCCAGATGCTGCACTTGATTGATTTATGAAATTGATTCTTCCAATTATTGATAAATATGCACCTGTTAAGAAACTGACTGTTAGAACTGAGGAATTGAAAAACTGTCTGGTTGAAAGAGACGGGGCAAAAGGAGTGGCTAATAAGTCTGGCTGCACATCTGACTGGCTGACTTACTGCAAATTGAGAAATTATGTGACTAAACTCAACAAAAAGGAAAAGAAACTGTATTATGAAGCCAAGATTAATTATATAAAGAATGATGGAAAAAAAAAATACTTTGGAGTACTTTAAATGAAATTATGGGCAGAAAGACAAATTCAACTCCGTCTTTTATCGAAATCAGATGGCTTATTCATCACAAAACCATTTGATGTTGCCAATTATTTTAATGATTACTTCATTTGCAAAGTGGGCAAACTTAGGCAGCAAATGCCAACAACGAACAATCGTACTCATGCATAAAAAAAATAAATAAATGAAAAAGCATTGTAAGTTTGAATTTTGTAAAGTTAGTGTGGGAGAGGTGGAAAAATTATTGTTATCGATCAATAATGCCAAACCCCCTGGCATTGACAACTTAGATGGAAAGCTACTGAGGATGGTAGCTGACTCTATGGCCACTCCTATCTGTCATATCTTTAATCTGCGTCTAGAGGAAAGTCTTTGTCCTCATGCCTGGAGGGAAGCCAAAGTCATTCCGCCACCCAAAAGTGGTAAAGCAGCCTTTACTGGTTCTAACAGCAGACCTATCAGCTTGCTGCCAGCTCTTAGCAAACTGTTGGAAAAAATGGTCTTTGACAAATTAACAACAGACTTTCAGCATGCTTATAGAGAAGGGCACTCAACATACACTGACACAAATGACTGATGATTGGTTGAAAGACATTGCTAATAAGAAGATTGTGGGAGCTGTACAGTCGTGGTCAAAAGTTTTGAGAATGACACAAGCAGGGACGGCCTGTTCAATAGGGCGATATGGGCGACGCACTGCCAAACGGGAAAAGGAAGGGATTTTTTTCTAATCAATTATATCACGGCAACAGTAGTTATCAGTGTTCTAATCTGATCTGACTGCCACTAAATGTCAAATCAGGCTAAAGTCGTGCTTCAAATGGCCCCGCCCGTTTTTGGGGCGATTTCAGTCAGGTTGAAAATCGCCCAGAAGTCTCTCATAGCCTGTCATGTAAAATCTATTTTTTTCAAATTTCAAAGCTTTCAATACATTCTCTATGGGTGTCTGTGGGCTTGCACTTACGCGCTTTCGTCATACGTGACGTAACTATGAACGTAACTAAGAAAATAGCGGCTAGCAGCGTCTCTGTTGCGACCTGCAGTGTGGCGTTATTTTATGTTTTTAATTTGTAGACTTAGTTTACAAACATTCTGCCAACCATGGATTTCCAGTGGTGGGTTTTGGACTGATCTTGTTGATCGTGTACATACCCGCTACGAACGGACTAAATAATGAAAACGCTGCTGGCAGCGGAATCCAATACAGCTGGGAGACTTGGCTGGATGACAGAGTCCCGGACAGAGAAGTGGAGCCGGCCGGCTTCACCCTGGTCAGAGCGGACCGCGATCCTGGTAAGAGAGCGACTCTGTACCCCCGACATTGAACTGCTTTCTGTGTCACTGCGACCTTACTATCTGCCCCGTGAGTTCCCCCAATTGTTTGTTACCGTTGTGTACTGTTGATAATCACAAGTTTACTGGAGAACTGAGACCAAGTAGAGACTTTGGACAGGGTGGATATGGTATAATAAAGGCAGTTTATTCAGAGGTAAAGATATCTGGAATCGCGTGCACGGACCCGTTCGTCAAACTCTTAGGGAGCTATCTGAAGAGAGCCCCGAAAACATTGTGTGCAGACATTTTATACAATAAATGATGTAGGTTGAATCTAGTAGTTCTGATCTTCTGATTGGTCCTGATGAGTTGGGCGAGGTCCCCTCCACTGTTGCATTGGCTCTGAGTCGGGTTCTCTGTCTTCAAATGTTCAGCCTAAAGAGAGGGGATTTTTGTGTGTGTGTGTGTGTGTGTTTAACAGTGATGATGTGTGTGTGTGTTATCAGTGATGATGTGTGTGTGTGTGTGTGTGTGTGTGTGTGTCCTCAGAGCAAGAACTCGTGAGTTGGAAGAACTGAGAGACCTATGGCGTGGGTGTTGTCCTTGGCCACCTGCTGACAAGGCTGACAAGATAGGACTCTTTTGTCCATTGTTATAGGATAGGAACAGCATTGATTGAAAACAAACGCCCAACACAAAATGGGTCATGCACAAGATTTTAGTCAGACCAAGCTATAACATTATATATTTACTACGACAGTACATTCAACCAAAAGCTAATATAACAAAGGCATCAGAGATTATTTATAATCTGTCACAGAAACTGGAATCCATCTCCCCAGATCAGTCAATAAATGCTTCTGGTATTGACTTATATGCTGCCCCTGTCTTCATGTTGTTGCTGGACATATCTTTTTTAAAATGTGTGTAGGTCACCTAAATCATCAGAAAAATTGCCCCTCCTGAGAATTTTTTCAGGAGCCGCCACTGGACACAAGTATTGGTCTTCACAAAGTTTGCTGCTTCAGTGTTATGAGATATTTTTGTCAGATGTTACTATGGTATACTGAAATATAATTACAAGCATTCCATAAGTGTCAAAGGCTTTTATTGACAATTACATTAAGTTTATGCAAAGAGTCAATATTTGCAGTGTTGACCCTTCTTTTTCAAGACCTCTGCAATCCGCCCTGGCGTGCTGTCAATTAACTTCTGGCCCACATCCTGACTGATGGCAGCCCATTCTTGCATAATCAATGCTTGGAGTTTGTCAGAATTTGTGAGGTTTTGTTTGTCCACCCGCCTCTTGAGGATCGACCACAAGTTCTCAATGGGATTAAGGTCTGGGTAGTTTCCTGGCCATGGACCCAAAATGTCGATGTTTTGTTCCCCGAGCCACTTAGTTATCACTTTTGCCTTATGGCAAGGTGCTCCATCGTGATGGAAAAGGCATTGGTCGTCACCAAACTGTTCTTGGATGGTTGGGAGAAGTTGCTCTCGGAGGATGTGTTGGTACCATTCTTTATTCATGGCTGTGTTCTTAGGCAAAATTGTGAGTGAGCCCACTCCCTTGGCCGTTCACGCAGATGATCAGGGACTCTGAGCATCTTTCTTTTGGTGTTTTTCAGAGTCGGTAGAAATACCTCTTTAGTGTCCTACGTTTTCATAACTGTGACCTTAATTGCCTACCGTCTGTAAGCTGTTAGTGTCTTAATGACCGTTCCACAGGTGCATGTTCATTAATTGTTTATGGTTCATTGAACAAGAATGGGAAACCGTGTTTAAACCCTTTACAATGAAGATCTGTGAAGTTATTTGAATTTCTACTAATTATATTTGAAAGACAGGGTCCTGAAAAAGGGACATTTCTTTTTTTGCTGAGTTTATAACTACAATCCAACCTCGTTTAGCATGATCCATGGCATAATTCCGCTATTTGTATTCATTTGCAAGGCACTACAGAGGGTAGTGCGTACGGCCCAGTACATCACTGGGGCCAAGCTTCCTGCCATCCAGGACCTCTATACCAGGCGGTGTCAGAGGAAGGCCCTCAAAATTGTCAAAGACTCCAGCCACCCTAGTCATAGACTGTTCTCTCTGCTACCGCACGGCAAGCGGTACCGGAGTGCCAAGTCTAGGTCCAAAAGACTTCTCAACAGCTTCTACCCCCAAGCCATAAGACTCCTGAACAGCTAATCATGGCTACCCGGACTATTTGCACTGCCCCCCCACCCCATCCTTTTACGCTGCTGCTACTCTGTTAATTATTTATGCATAGTCACTTTAACTCTACCCACATGTACATATTACCTCAACTACCTCAACTAGCCGGTTCCCCCGCACATTGACTCTGCAACGGTACCCCCCTGTATATATAGCCTCCCTACTGTTATTTTATTTTACTTCTGCTCTTTTTTTCTCAACACTTTTTTTGTTGTTGTTTTATTTTTACTTTTTTTGTTAAAAATAAATGCACTGTTGGTTAAGGGCTGTAAGTAAGCATTTCACTGTAATGTCTGCACCTGTTGTATTCGGCGCATGTGACCAATAAAATTTGATTTGATTTGATTTGATTTTGATTTGTCAATGACATACTTTTATTTTGAAGGCTAACCGCAAATTCCACTATTGTGGCTAATCCTTATTGTGGCTAGCTTCACATAAGTGGGTCCGACCACCATTAATCAAATAAGAACAGTTTTATAAATTAGGGGTATTTTAGATGATGACACCTAGCTAGATAGTTAGCTAGCTAACTATAACTACTGAAACAAATGATCTCGTTTTGCTATGTTTTTGGGGAAGAAAATTAACGTTAGCCAGCTTTTTTTTATGACCAGCACTGTCCAGAGCTTGGGGAAGGGCAGGTGCGTGAGACAAAACTTTACCAGCATCATTGCATACGTATCGATGAGTCGTTGTGACATATGAAATACCAGTGATAGTGTAATCAATGTGTAATAACTACATAAAAACATTTATGAACGTGTTAAATTTTCCGAGTGGCGCAGTGGTCTAAGGCACTGCATCGCAGTGCTAGCTGTGCCACTAGAGATCCTGGTTCGAATCCAGGCTCTGTCGTAGCCGGCCGCGACCGGGAGACCCATGGGGCGGCGCGCAATTGGCCCAGCGTCATCCAGGGTAGGGGAGGGAATGGCCGGCAGGGATGTAGCTCAGTTGATAGAGCATGGCGTTTGCAACGCCAGGGTTGTGGGTTCGATTCCCACAGGGGGGCCAGTATGAAAAAATATATAATAATGTATGCACTCACTAACTGTAAGTCGCACTGGATAAGAGCGTCTGCTAAATGACTAAAATGTAAATGTATGTTTTTTGACACGCAAAGCCCCAAACGTCGTTCCTCATGTAGGAGCAACAGCGAGGACTGAACGTCACAACAAAACTAGCGCTGCTGACAAACCATTTCACAACGTCTTCAAACCATTTCACAACGTTTTCAGCGGCGCGCTGCATTTCACAGCATGTCTCTGTTGTTTCGAAATGAGCTAAAGCTGCAGCAAGACGTGAAAAATGCTCTACAATGCTGGCTATAGCAATATTTCTAATTTTGATGTAGCTAACCACGATGAGGTTCCTTTTGAGAAAAGTCAGCTAACCTTGTTAGCAACCTAGTTTAACTAACTAGTTAGCTACTAAGTAGTTCACTTTCTCTCACGATTATAAAGCCAACCAAATGTTAATAAAAACAGCATATTATTGACCTAAAAAGGTTAGCTGTGTTAGCCCAGTGCTAGTTTATCCAGGGTCAGTGATACATAGAGCAAACATGTCCTGTCTATGAATGGGAAAAAAATGCAATCACTTTGCAAGCAATATTGCTAAAATTAATGAAATAAAATGAAATGAACCTCAAAATCTCCTGTAGCCTAATTGGTCCGCTTCTTATTTTCAAACTGTATCTAAATTACAAGGGCTGGAAATGCATTAAACAATTATATATGTCAACACTTAAGAGGCATGTACCAAAATCTGGTAAATGGTTTGCCTCATATACATTGTCTACTGGTATCATTTTAAATTGAGAACATACACTGAGTGTACAAAACATTAGGAACACCTGCCTAATATTGAGTCGCATATCCTTTTTGCCCTCAGAACAGCCTCAATTCGTCTGGGGCATTGACTCTACAAGGTGACGAAAGCGTTCCACAGGGATGCTGGTCCATGTTGAGTCCAATGCTTCCCACAGTTGAGTCCAGTTGGCTGGTTGTCCTTTGGGTGATGGACAGTGCTTGATACACACGGGAAACTGTTGAGCGTGAAAAACCCAGCAGCGTTGCAGTTCTTGACAAACTCAAACCACCGACTACCATACCCCATTCAAAGGCACTTCGATTTCTTGTCTTGCCCAATGCAAATAGTCTGGGTAGCCATTTAATTAGATGTTCAGGAGTCTTATGGCTTGGGGGTAGAAGCTGTTTAGAAGCCTCCTGGACCTAGACTAGCAGAGAGAACAGTCTATGACTAGGGTGGCTAGAGTCTGACAATTTTTAGGGCCTTTCTCTGACACCGCCTGGTATAGAGGTCCTGGATGGCAGGAAGCTTGGCCCCAGTGATGTACTGGGCCGTACGTACTACCCTCTGTAGTGCCTTGCGGTCAGAGGCCGAGCAGTTGCCATACCAGGCAGTGATGCAACCAGTCAGGATGCTCTCGATGGTGCAGCTGTAGAACCTTTTGAGGATCTGAGGACCCATGCCAAATCTTTTCAGTCTCTTTAGGGGGAATAGGTTTTGTCGTGCCCTCTTCACGACTGTCTTAGTGTGCTTAGACCATGTTAGTTTGTTGGTGATGTGGACACCAAGGAACTTGAAGCTCTCAACCTGCTCCACTACAGCCCTGTCAATGAGAATGGGGGCGTGCTCGGTCCCCTTCTTTTTCCTGTAGTCCACAATCATCTCCTTTGTCTTGATCACTTTGAGGGAGAGGTTGTTGTCCTGGCACCACACGGCCAGGTCTCTGACCTCCTCCCTATAGGCTGTCTCGTCGTTGTCTGTGATCAGGCCTACCACTGTTGTGTCATCGGCAAACTTAATGATGGTGTTGGAGTCGTACCTGGCCATGCAGTCATGGGTGAACAGGGACTACAGGAGGGGACTGAGCACGCACCCCTGAGGGGCCCCCGTGTTGAGGATCAGCATGGCAGAATTGTTGTTACCTACCCTTACCACCTGGGGGCGGCCCGTCAGGAAGTCCAGGATCCAGTTGCAGAGGGAGGTGTTTAGTCCCAGGGTCCTTAGCTTAGTGATGAGCTTTGAGGGCACTATGGTGTTGAAAGCTGAGCTGTAGTCAATGAATAGCATTCTCACGTAGGTGTTCCTCTTTTCCAGGTGGGAAAGGGCAGTGTGAGCACAATAGAGATTGCATCATCTGTGGATCTGTTGGGGCGGTATGCAAATTGGAGTGGATCTAGGGTTTCTGGGATAATGGTGTTGATGTGAGCCATGACCAGCCTTTCAAAGCACTTCATGGCTACAGACGTGAGTACTACGGGTCGGTAGTCATTTAGGCAGGTTACCTTAGTGTTCTTGGTCACAGGGACTATGGTGGTCTGCTTGAAACATGTTTGTATTACAGACTCAGACAGGGAGAGGTTGAAAATGTCAGTGAAGACACTTGCCAGTCGGTCAGCTCATGCTCGGAGTACACATCCTGGTAATCCGTCTGGCCCTTTGGCCTTGTGAATGTTGACCTGTTTAAAGGTCTTACTCACATCGGCTACGGAGAGCGTGATCACACAATCGTCCGGAACTGCAAATGCTCTCATGCATGTTTCAGGGTTACTTGCCCCGAAGCGAGCATAGAAGTAATTTAGCTTGTCTGGTAGGCTCGTGTCACTGGGCAGCTCGCGGCTGTGCTTCTTGTCTCAAGGGTTACAAATACTTATATAACCTGTGGATTTAACAAGTGACATCAATAAGGGATCATAGCTTTCACCTGGTCAGTCTATGTCATGGAAAGGGCAGGTGTTCCTAATGTTTTGTACACTCAGTGTATATCTCAACATGTAAACAATGTGTGAGTTTAGCTATTCTCTGCTTCAGATGACAGACGCCCATAAGGCCAGTAATGGCATGACACTGTAGGTCTCTGGCTGCATTGGAGATGCATGCCATATGAAAAGCTGCAAAATGGATTCACATAGCTGATATACTGAGAGAGTGACAATAAAATAAAATATCTTACAACTTGACAAAAAATGAAATGTTCATTTGAGAATGAAACACAGACACGTTAAGAGATAGAAACCCTTCCCCTCTTTATTGCAGGATTGTGATATGTGATTAATCAACCCTGACGCTAGTTCATTTTGAATAATAGTTTAACAATTAAAACAAGTTTAAATACTTCACTTCAAAGAATCAACACTTCATCACTTAAAACATTTACAAATAAGCTAACTGGTATGTAAAGATTAGACATCTTAGTCTAAACAACAACAGGTCATTGAGTAGTAACCGGTAGGTTATTATTACTAAAACATCATTTCAGGTGAACAAAAAAATTATCCACACCAGCGGTGGCCAACGTTGCTCCACTGATCCCTGATCTACTGGGTGAAGAGACTTCTATTCCAGCCCAGCAATAGCATTTGATTATCAACTCATTAGATTTGATAAGTTGAAACGGGTGTGTTATTGCTGGGCTGAAACAGAACCCTGCACACCCAGCAGACCTCCAGCAGGGTTGACCTGCTCCAATTGTAATAGGTTTATACATTGTGTGTGATGATTAACTGTATTTTTGTAAACAATATGTGTTAACATACAGTGCCTTCGGAAAGTATTCAGACCGCTTGAGTTTTTCCACATTTTGATACGTTACAGCCTTATTCTAAAATGGATTCAATCGTTTTTTTCCCTCATCAATTTACACACAATATCCCATAATGATAAAGTTGTTCGAATTCAGACCCTTTACTCAGTACTTTGTTGAAGCACCTTTGGCAGCGATTACAGCATCCAGTCTTCTTGGGTAGGACGCTACAAGCTTGGCACACCTGTATTTGGGGAGTTTCTCCCATTCTTCTCTGCAGATCCTCTCAAGCTCTGTCAGGTTGGATGGGGAGCGTCGCTGCACAGCTATTTTCAGGTCTCTCCAGAGATGTTCGATCGGGTTGAAGTCCGGGCTCTGGCTGGGCCACTCAAGGACATTCAGAGACTTGTCCCGAAGCCACTCCTACGTTGTCTTGGCTGTGTGCTTAGGGTTGTTGTCCGGTTAGAAGGTGAACCTTCGCCCAGTCTGAGATCCTGAGCGGGATCTCTCTGTACTTTGCTCCATTCATCTTTGCCTTGATCCTGACTAGTCTCCCAGTCCTTGCCGCTGAAAAACATCCCCACAGCGGGATGCTGCCACCACCATGCTTCACCGTAGGGATGGTGCCAGGTTTACTCCAGACGTGAAGCTTGGCATTCAGGCAAAATAGTTCAATCTTGGTTTCATCACACCAGACAATCTTGTTTCTCATGGTCTGAGTCTTTAGGTGCCTTTTGGCAAACTCCAAGCAGGCTGTCATGTGTCTTTTACTGAGGAGTGGCTTCCGTCTACCATGAAGGCCTGATTGGTGGAGTGCTCCAGAGATGGTTGTCCTTCTGGAAGGTTCTCCCATCTCCACAGAGGAACTCTGGAGCTCTGTCAGAGTGACAATCAGGTTCTTGGTCACCTCCCTGACCAAGGCCCTTCTCCCCAGATTGCTCAGTTTGGCCGGCGGCCAGCACAAGGAAGAGTCTTGGTGGTTCAAAATGTCTTCCGTTTAAGAATGATGGAGGCCACTGTGTTCTTGGGGACCTTCAATGCTACAGACATGTTTTGGTTCCCTTCCCCAGATCTGTGCCTCGACACAATCCTGTCTCGGAGCTCTTCGCACAATTCCTTCAACCTCATGGCTTGGTTTTTGCTCTGAAATGCACTGTCAACTGTGGGACCTTACAGTGGGGAAAAAAGTATTTAGTCAGCCACCAATTGTGCAAGTTCTCCCACTTAAAAAGATGAGAGAGGCCTGTAATTTTCATCATAGGTCAGGGTTCTTCAATTCCGGTCGTGGAGGGCCGAAACACTTCTGTTTTTTATTTCTACCTGGTAGTTATTTGCACTCACCTGGTGTCCCAGGTCTGAATTAGCCCCTGATGAGAAGGAGAGGATGAAAAACAGAGGTGTTTCGGCCCTCCAGGACCGGAATTGAAGAACCCTGTCATAGGTACACGTCAACTATGACAGACAAATTGAGAAAAAAAAATCCAGAAAATCACATTGTAGGATTTTTAATGAATTTATTTGCAAATTATGGTGGAAAATAAGTATTTGGTCACCTACAAACAAGCAAGATTTCTGGCTCTCACAGACCTGTAACTTCTTCTTTAAGAGGCTCCTCTGTCCTCCACTCGTTACCTGTATTAATGGCACCTGTTTGAACTTGTTATCAGTATAAAATACACCTGTCCACAACCTCAAACAGTCACACTCCAAACTCCACTATGGCCAAGACCAAAGAGCTGTCAAAGGACACCAGAAACAAAATTGTAGACCTGCACCAGGCTGGGAAGACTGAATCTGCAATAGGTAAGCAGCTTGGTTTGAAGAAATCAACTGTGGGAGCAATTATTAGGAAATGGAAGACATACAAGACCACTGATAATCTCCCTCGATCTGGGGATCCACGCAAGATCTCACCCCGTGGGGTCAAAATGATCACAAGAACGGTGAGCAAAAATCCCAGAACCACACGGGGGGACCTAGTGAATGACCTGCAGAGAGCTGGGACCAAAGTAACAAAGCCTACCATCAGTAACACACTACGCCGCCAGGGACTCAAATCCTGCAGTGCCAGACGTGTCCCCCTGCTTAAGCCAGTACATGTCCAGGCCCGTCTGAAGATTGCTAGAGTGCATTTGGATGATCCAGAAGAGGATTGGGAGAATGTCATATGGTCAGATGAAACCAAAATATAACTTTTTGGTAAAAACTCAACTCGTCGTGTTTGGAGGACAAAGAATGCTGAGTTGCATCCAAAGAACACCATACCTACTGTGAAGCATGGGGGTGGAAACATCATGCTTTGGGGCTGTTTTTCTGCAAAGGGACCAGGACAACTGATCCGTGTAAAGGAAAGAATGAATGGGGCCATGTATCGTGAGATTTTGAGTGAAAACCTCCTTCCATCAGCAAGGGCATTGAAGATTTTTATAATTTTTTTGAAACGTGGCTGGGTCTTTCAGCATGACAATGATCCCAAACACACCGCCCGGGCAACGAAGGAGTGGCTTCGTAAGAAGCATTTCAAGGTCCTGGAGTGGCCTAGCCAGTCTCCAGATCTCAACCCCATAGAAAATCTTTGGAGGGAGTTGAAAGTCCGTGTTGCCCAGCGACAGCCCCAAAACATCACTGCTCTAGAGGAGATCTGCATGGAGAAATGGGCCAAAATACCAGCAACAGTGTGTGAAAACCTTGTGAAGACTTACAGAAAACGTTTGACCTGTGTCATTGCCAACAAAGGGTATATAACAAAGTATTGAGAAACTTTTGTTATTGACCAAATACTTATTTTCCACCATAATTTGCAAATAAATTCATTAAAAATCCTACAATGTGATTTTCTGGATTTATTTTTCTCATTTTGTCTGTCATAGTTGACGTGTACCTATGATGAAAATGACAGGCCTCTCTCATCTTTTTAAGTGGGAGAACTTGCACAATTGGTGGCTGACTAAATACTTTTTTCCCCCACTGTATATAGACAGGTGTGTGCCTTTCCAAATCATGTCAAATCAATTGAATTTACCACAGGTGGACTACAATCAAGTTGTAGAAACATCTCAAGGATGATCAACGGAAACAGGATGCACCTGAGCTTAATTTCGGGTCTCATAGCAAAGGGTCTGAATACTTATGCAAATAAGGTATCTGTTTTTAAGTTTAAATACATTTGCAGACATTTCTACAAACCTGTTTTCTCGTTGTCATTATGGGGTATTGTGTGTAGATTGGTGAGAAAAAAATTATATTTAATCAATTTTAGAATAAGGCTGTAACGTAACAAAATGTGGAAAAAGTCAAGGGGTCTGTATACTTTCCGAAGGCACTGTATATATATATGTATGTAGGCCTACACATATAACCCATGGCATTTGGACCCTTATGGGCGGTTTCGCGGACAGAGTTGAATTTATGTCAGGATGAGGCTAATTCTACTTCAATTAATCCAGATTAAAAAAATGGCTTTCTGAGACGTTCCTTAACATCAGATTAATACATTCTAGACTAGGCAGTCCCTGACTAAGGTAAGTAAGGACTAACCAATTCATCTTTGTGAAGCCTGATTAGATTAACGCTGTGCACTTGGCGCTGACCTGAGGATGCTTCAAAAACCAGGGATGGGACACTAATACATAATCATTGTGTGGAATTGGAGCAAGTCACCTAAACCAAACAATGGACAGAGGTCAAATAATTTTTTTTCAAAGAATTTCAGTGACTTTGAAAAAAAAACTCTTGAATTGGTGTCAAACCACCCAATTATCGAGAACAAACAGAAAACAAGAAAGATAATGCCTGGACTAACATCTGAAACTAATTCAACTCAAATGAAAAAGTAAACAAAAAGGTACTGTATTTCTTGTTGACCCACTTTTACAAATCAGAGTTACTTTGAAATGTTAGTGTTCTTGTGTAACAACACAGTGGGGTCTAAATGCATTTGTGTGACGGAAATGTAACAAACAATATCATACATAATTATACTGAACAAAAATATTAACGCAACTTGCAACAATTTGCAAAGATTTTCCTGAGTTACAGTTCATATAAAGGAAATCAGTCAATTTAAATAAATTCATTAGGCCCTAATCTATGGATTTCACAAGACTGGGAATACAGATATGAATCTGTTGGACACAGAAACCTTTAAAAAAAGTAGGGGCATAGATCAGGTGTATCAGTCAGTAACATTCCAGCCATTACAATCAGCATGTCCTCCTATAATTCCTCCCACCAGCCTCCGCTGCTCAAATGACTATGTGTGGGGTTAGAAAAGGGCACCAAAGGGTTTCAAGTATTGAAAAAGTGTTTTTCTTCTTTGTCCTAAAGGATTATAGCTTTTGAGTCATATTGAAACTACACACTTGCCTAATACCTTCTGGTGAATTAAAGGGACATACGAAATCATTAAACTATACTGAACAAAAATATAAACGCAACATGCAACAATTTCAAAGATTTTACTGAGTTACAGTTCATATAAGGGAATCAGTCAATTGAAATAAATTATTTAGGCCCTAATCTATGGATTTCACAAGACTTGGAATACAGATATGCATCGGTCACAGATACAGTACCTTAATAAAAAGGTAGGGGTGTGGATCAGAAAACCAGTCAGTATCTGGTGTGACCACCATTTTGCCTCATGCAGCGCGACACCTCCTTTGCATAGAGTTGATCAGGCTGTTGATTGTGGCCTGTGGAATGTTGTCCCACTCCTCTTCAATGGCTGTGCCAAGTTGCTGGATATTGGCGGGAACTGGAACACGCTGTCGTACACGTCAATCCAGAGCATCCTAAATATGCTCAATGGGTGACATGTCTGGTGAGTATGCAGGCCATGGAAGAACTGGGACATTTTCAGCTTCCAGGAATTGTGTACAGATCCTTGCGACATGGGGCCTTACATTAACATGCTGAAACATGAGGTGATGGCGGAGGATGAATTACAAAACAATGGGCCTCAGGATCTTGTCACAGTATCTCTGTGCATTCAAATTGCCATCGATAAAATGCAATTGTTTCCATTGTCCGTAGCTTATGCCTGCCCATACCATAACCCCACCGCCACCATAGGGGACTCTGTTCACAACATTGACATGTCAGAAAAAATGTCAGCTGCATTTTCTTTGTGCAGACGAAAACGGTCACAGAAATTGATTTCATCAAAATCATTCAGTGGGTTGCTCCTGTCTGTAATGTCTAATCTATATGCGCTTCTGTCAGGTCTTGGTGGTGCTCTTTGATCTTACATTTTACATTTTAGCAGACGCTCTTATCCAGAGCGATTTACAGTTAGTGAGTGCATACATTATTTTTTATTATTTTTCATATCCCCCCGTGGGAATCGAACCCACAACCACGGCGTTGCAAACGTCATGCTCTACCAACTGAGCTACATCCCTGCCGGCCATTCCCTCCCCTACCCTGGACCAATTGTGCGCCGCCCCATGGGTCTCCCGGTCGCGGCCGGCTACGATAGAGCCTGGATTCAAACCAGGATCTCTAGTGGCACAGCTAGCACTGCGATGCAGTGCCTTAGACCACTGCGCCACACACATTGAAATAGTCCGGGTAATCAATTTCCCTCCATTGCCAAGGTCAACCTGGGGGCCAACATCCATTAATCTGAAGTTAAGCCTGCCTCTGGACAGGTTTAATTCAAGACTTCACTTAGATCTGGATTAACTCTAATCTAATCTAATCCTCCTGGAAATCTGACTTCTTAAATCTAGACTAGGGCAAGTCTGAGACCGTTTTACACCATGTCTGAGAAATGCAATTTCAGTTAGTCCAGTTTAAAAGTGTAATTTAGTCTTGGATTAGGCTTAATTTATGTCCGCGAAAGCCCCTTAGTCTCTTGGGACATTCATTGGGATGTCACCCTTCATCTGCAAATAGGCTTTCACAGCTTTCCATATGAGGACAGAAAAAAATCACAAAGGACCAGGCTTCATTATACTGAAATTAGACAGCACTGAATATTATATGTTGCTATTATCTCTCTGTCCTGGGATTTCAACACTTTTTTAAAAACTGTTTGTCAAATAAATAAATTATTGCAGTTTATTTATTATAAGTTATTTAAAATAATTCCAACCTTGTTTGGCTTTATCTAGTCCAAATATGGCATTATTCCAATATTTGTATCCGTTTGGATCAGTTTTAATGGGGGATCCTGTTTACCCACGACTGTGAGGCCACACACGACTCCAACTCCATCATCAAATTTGCTGGCGATACGACGGTGGTAGGACTGATCACCAACAGCGATGAGACAGCCTACATGGAGGAGGTCAGAGAACTTGCAGTGTGGTGCCAGGACAGCAACCTCTCCCTCAACGTCAGCAAGACCAAGGAGCTAATCGTGGAGTACGGGAAAAGGGGGGGGTTCATGCCCCCATCCACATTGACGGGGCCGCAGTGGAGAGGGTCAAGAGATTCAAGTTCCTCGGTGTCCACATCACTGAGGACTTAACATGGTCCTCTCACACCAGAACAATCGTGAAAAAGGCAGGATGCTGAAATGATTTTTCCCTCAGGATGCTGAAATGATTTTTCCCTCAGGATGCTGAAATGATTTTTCCCTCAGGATGCTGAAATGATTTTTCCCTCAGGATGCTGAAATGATTTGGCATGGCCCCTCAGATTTTCAGGAACTTTTTAAAAAATATATTTTTTATAGCTGCACCATTGAGAGCACCCTGACTAGTTGTATCACCGTCTGGTATGGCAACTGCACCGCCCACAACCGGAAGGCTCTACAAAGGGTGGTGCGGACGGCGCAGCACATTACTGGGTGGACGAGCTCCCAGCCATCCAGGACGTACATGCCAGGCGGTGTCTGAGTTGGACGAGCTCCCAGCCATCCAGGACGTACATGCCAGGCGGTGTCTGAGTTGGACGAGCTCCCAGCCATCCAGGACGTACATGCCAGGCGGTGTCTGAGTAAGCCCCGAAAAAATTGCCAAAGACTCCCTGCTCCCGTCCGGCAGGCGGTATGGGTACATCAAGGCTCAGACAAACAGACTCCTAAACAGCTTCTATCCCCTGGCCATAAGACCATGTTAAATGGCTAACAACTCCTGCTCTCTCTCTCTCCCACAGACTATCCACACTGACTCTGTGCCCATCCACAGGTCTCTACCCACTCAGACACAACCGACGCTGCTGCTAAAATGATGATTGATTAGATGTATTACTCCATTATGCTGCTGTCCATTGATTATTGATTGCCATTACATTAGTATCTATCTATTTATCATATTACTATTCACTGTTACTCCTGTTTACATGTATATATTACCATTAGTATATTACCGTAAGTATTTATATATTCCTGCTACTAGTCACTTTTCAGTCCTGTTTACATGTATATCCTACTACCAGTCACTTTTTATGTATAAACCTACCTCAACCACTCCAGTATCCCTGCACGTTTAATAAGGTACTGGCACAGACCTGTATACAGTGGGGGAAAAAAGTATTTAGTCAGCCACCAATTGTGCAAGTTCTCCCACTTAAAAAGATGAGAGAGGCCTGTAATTTTCATCATAGGTACACGTCAACTATGACAGACAAAATGAGAAAAAATAATCCAGAAAATCACATTGTAGGATTTTTTATGAATTTATTTGCAAATTATGGTGGAAAATAAGTATTTGGTCAATAACAAAAGTTTCTCAATACTTTGTTATATACCCTTTGTTGGCAATGACACAGGTCAAACGTTTTCTGTAAGTCTTCACAAGGTTTTCACACACTGTTGCTGGTATTTTGGCCCATTCCTCCATGCAGATCTCCTCTAGAGCAGTGATGTTTTGGGGCTGTCGCTGGGCAACACAGACTTTCAACTCCCTCCAAAGATTTTCTATGGGGTTGAGATCTGGAGACTGGCTAGGCCACTCCAGGACCTTGAAATGCTTCTTACGAAGCCACTCCTTCGTTGCCCGGGCGGTGTGTTTGGGATCATTGTCATGCTGAAAGACCCAGCCACGTTTCATCTTCAATGCCCTTGCTGATGGAAGGAGGTTTTCACTCAAAATCTCACGTTACATGGCCCCATTCATTCTTTCCTTTACACGGATCAGTCGTCCTGGTCCCTTTGCAGAAAAACAGCCCCAAAGCATGATGTTTTCACCCCCATGCTTCACAGTAGGTATGGTGTTCTTTGGATGCAACTCAGCATTCTTTGTCCTCCAAACACGACGAGTTGAGTTTTTACCAAAAAGTTCTATTTTGGTTTCATCTGACCATATGACATTTTCCCAATCCTCTTCTGGATGCACTCTAGCAAACTTCAGACGGGCCTGGACATGTACTGGCTTAAGCAGGGGGACACGTCTAGCACTGCAGGATTTGAGTCCCTGGCGGCGTAGTGTGTTACTGATGATAGGCTTTGTTACTTTGGTCCCAGCTCTCTGCAGGTCATTCACTAGGTCCCCCCGTGTGGTTCTGGGATTTCTGCTCACCGTTCTTGTGATCATTTTGACCCCACGGGGTGAGATCTTGCATGGAGCCCCAGATCGAGGGAGATTATCAGTGGTCTTGTATGTCTTCCATTTCCTAATAATTGCTCCCACAGTTGATTTCTTCAAACCAAGCTGCTTACCTATTGCAGATGCAGTCTTCCCAGCCTGGTGCAGGTCTACAATTTTGTTTCTGGTGTCCTTTGACAGCTCTTTGGTCTTGGCCATAGTGGAGTTTGGAGTGTGACTGTTTGAGGTTGTGGACAGGTGTCTTTTATACTGATAACAAGTTCAAACAGGTGCCATTAATACAGGTAACAGTGGAGGACAGAGGAGCCTCTTTAAGAAGAAGTTACAGGTCTGTGAGAGCCAGAAATCTTGCTTCTTTGTAGGTGACCAAATACTTATTTTCCACCATAATTTGCAAATAAATTCATTAAAAATCCTACAATGTGATTTTCTGTAAAAAAAAATCTCAATTTGTCTGTCATAGTTGACGTGTACCTATGATGAAAATTACAGGCCTCTCTCATCTTTTTAAGTGGGAGAACTTGCACAATTGGTGGCTGACTAAATACTTTTTTTCCCCACTGTATACTTGCATTCTCCTGTTTCTTTAACTCTCATCGTAGTTCTTGTGTGGTTTTAATTCTTACTTTATTTTTTATTATATTTTCTATTATTATCTATATTATTATTATTATTATTACCACCATCACTGCATTGTTGGGAAAGAGCTCTCAAGGTAAGAATTTCACTGTACTACATGTGGCGAATAAACTTTGAAACTTTTATTTTGAAGGCGACCTAATTGTGGCTAATCCTTATTGTTGCTAGTTTGACACAGGTGCAAATAATAATTTTCTGAACGAGATGTACAACTGCAACGCATTGCACAGACTCCACAATCGATATACTGGAAATAAGATTAGATTGAAAGTAGCTAATCTACTTGAGAGTAATAACAAAGTGTCCTAATTTGAAGAGGATGTCGATTACGGAAACAACAGTCTGTTTTTTTAACAGAGGACTCTGTCCCTGCCGACGCTAGACATCAACAATGACCCATCGAGATGAATTTGGAAATGCCAGAGTGATATCAAGCGCAAAGCTACCGGTAAACAGAAAAACTATTGGTTAACAGAAAATCTATTGGCTTTTCATCACATGATGATACTGACGCAATAATACAGTTAAACAAATGAATAGACGGTTTCACGTATGAATGGCCTACACTGATCAAGGCCTTTCTGGCCAAGGATTTGTCCTATATATATATATATATATATATATATATATATATATATATATATATATATATATATATATATCATACATACATACATTTCAGTAGCTAGTAAAGCCAAATACATGGATTGTGGGACATACCCCTGTATTCCACTAGATGGCAGGAAATTCGTACTTTTCATTGACAGTATCAGTAACGCTGAGAGGCTGGAAAGGAACGAGTTCTCAATTGTGAGTATTGAAATAAATGGCTGTCAAATAATAAGATCCCAATCGTACCGGGTTATTCATGACTAAGTCCCATACCACCCACACACTAATAATTCATTTGTACACACCCTAGGCTTATGTGTGAGCCAGTCCACGATAATACAAAAAAAAAAGTCATCCGAATTTGTTTCACAAAGCATCAATTTCCATACAACATGACCAATGCAGCACACAATCATTAAAATATTGGTTTAACTATTTTCAGGGTGTGGCCTGTATGCAATTAATCGTATTGTTGTTTGATTGATTCATGTTTTATCATTTGGTTTAACATACAGGCTAGCCTAATTGGTGCTTGAGTGAAAGAAATGTGCAATATTTTTGATTGGATTGCCTCACTTGATCAATGTCTGCTCTAGCCATGTGTGCTGCTGGCCATTGATTCTTCCAACACCTGGTTATACCGTCACCCTGTATGAATAGTTTGAGACTAGTGGTACCCTAGGCCAGTGTTTCCCAAAGCTTGATGATGAGTTTGTTATTTGAATCAGCTGTGCAGAACTAGGGGGGGCAGTTTGGGAAACCCTGCCCTAGGGTGCGTTTACACAGGCAGCCCAATTCTGATTTTTTTTTTTACTACTAATTGGTATTTTGACAAATCACTTCAGATCTTTTCACGTCAGATATTTTTCAGAGCTGATATTATTGGTCCCAAAAAAAAAAGTCTCAGAATTGGGCTGCCTGTGTTAAACGCAGCCCATGATTCGAATCAGCCAATTGTCAGTGGGCTCACCTGATTGCAGATCTGAGATATGTGTGTGTGCCGCAACGAGAGGTCATTTGGAACGAGCGGGGAGAACAACACACACACACTCTTATTGGTATCCGAGTGCCTATATCCGATCACGTTGTTTTACCTGGCTCTCTGCTGTCGATGTTCAGAAGCTGCCAAAATGACCATCAAGAAAAGTAAAACCGTCGCCTTTGAAAGCCATGCTGGGGATTTAACTGCGTTGTGTTGCATGAATGATTGGATGATTGCAGTGGTTCTCGCTATTCTTGCCATAATGTCTGTATGGGCTGCAATGATCATATACAGATCTATACAGACACTGAAAGGTCCGAGAAGAAAGGTCGATGATGACACTATTCTGGTAACTGAAAAGGACGGAAAAGAGACTACAAACGAAGAAGCACCCCTCTCTTGTGTCGAGTCAACAGGTAAATCAGCGTTTATTCGTGTTCACCCTTCACTGGTCGGTTTTAAGATTTGAATGAAGACAAATATGCCTTAACCATTCATGTAGTAGGATTATTATCTTGCTCGTTGTGTTGCTGTAGATTATATGAAAGACCCTCCATGATGCTACACTCGGTAGCCTGCTACAGTCATGCCTACTAACACACACGTGTGCTCAGGTCTCCTTGAACTGAGTGCGCATGAGATAGAAAAATTAAAAATAGTTAAAGGGGTAGTTGACCCTACTACATTGGTTTCTTTACCCTGTAAGGAGTCCATGGACAAGAGATGATAACAAACCATGCTTTGGTTTAGTGTCCTTGACACTGTTTTAACATGCTAATGTTTGAGATTTTGTGGCACAAATCCCATTCAAGTCGTGATGGTTATTAGTATTTTTTTTGCATCATGTACAAATCCTCTGTAAGTGACATGGTTGAGCTTCACAATCAATATCAGATACTTTTGGATGATTTGGACATGTGGGGGAAAATGCTAATATCGGTCCCATGACTTGAATGGGATTTGTGCCACATGGGATTGTTGTGTGTGTGTATGTGTATATATATATGTATGTATGTATATATATGTATGTATGTGTGTGTGTATATATGTATATATATATATATATATATATATAAAAAATTGTATTGTCAGAATAAACTAATCTACAAATGCTACAACGTTAGCATGTGGAAATGGTGCCCGGGAAACTAAACCAATGCATGAATTCATGTCATAGCTTGTCCATAGACCATTTACAGGGTAAGAAAACCAATGTGTAATCTGGGTGAATTATCCTTTTTTGGATAAAAAGTCAACTCATACCAAAATATAAACTTTGCTGTGCGGAAGCCTGCCAGCAGCCGACCTACCAAAGGTTGCACCATGTCCATTTCTAAATGTATAAAAACGCATCTCTATCCCAACCCATTTCAACAGTTATCCATATTACCAGAGCTTCATTTTATTATTTCCAACTATTTCATGGCATATTTGCGGCCGCCAACATTTTAGAGAAATGCGTTTGACAAATCCAGAACCAGAACCAGCCACAGCCTAGCCAGCTGGCTAATCTTTTGAATAAGGTGTAATAAAAAAACAACACAACATAGCTTGCTAGCGTTTTTCACAACTGTCACTTGTTTGGTGCAAAAACATTTGCAACATAGTAAAATAAATCAGTGTGTATTTTTTTAAATATATATACCAGTGGGTGGGCTTATGCCCACCCATGGCAGCACCCCTGCCCAGTCATGTGAAGTCCATAGATTAGGGCCTAATTAAATTATTTCAATTGACTGATTTTCCTTTATATGAACTGTAACTCAGTAAAATTGCTGCATTTATATTTTTGATATATATGGAATTATTTTACTATGTCTTTGTTTGCAAACGTTTTGGCACCAAACAACTGGCATTGTGTTGTGACACAACAGCACATTTTAGCGTGGCCTTTTATTGTCCCCAGCACAAGGTGCACCTGTGTAATGATCATGCTGTTTTAATCAGCTTCTTGATGTGCCGCACCTGTCAGGGGGAGGGATTATCTTGGCAAAGGAGAAATGTTCACTAACAGGGATGTAAACAAATGTGTGCACAATTTCAGAGAAATAAGCTTTTTGTGCGTATTGAAACATTGCTGGGATCTTTTATTTCAGCTCATGAAACATGGGACCAACACTTTACGTGTTGAGTTTTATATTTTTGTTCAGTGTGTGTCTATATACACATATTTCATGCTGAAACCCTCATATTAAACACCAATGGTGTTCACTAAGTTGACGGTTCATATTTGGGATAATGTTTTCCAGCTTTGCGTCGTGTGTAAGAATAGCCCTTAGCCGTGGTATATTGGCCATATACCCCACCTCGGGCCTTACTGCTTAAATATACCCTTCCTTTGGAACCCTATGCACCGCTCATGTTAGATATTTTATGTAGGCCTAGCCGACACTTTTTTTTATATTTGGAAACTGACCAGGGCCCATTTCCCAAAAGCGTCTTAAGGCGAAGTTCATCGTTAGAACCTTTTGTAGGAGCATCGTTAACTCTCCAAGCTTTTTCCCAAAACCATCGTTACTGAAGTTGCACTTGAAAACGCTTGTTTACCGAATGCCTCCGCTGTTCTAGTGGTCTGAGTGAGGAGTGCATGTCTTGTCTTCCGCGTCACATTACACACTCAGTTTAACATAGAATCAAGAGGTTTCCGTCTGACCGCAGATAACTTCACAACGATGTTGTATACAAATAAAAAGGTGTTAATGTCTTTGCAATTTGTTTTAAACAAGCAAAGGATAAGAATATGCTTCAAATAAAACGGATGACTGTATGAAGATGAATGTATAGAAATCATATTAAATCGAGGGGTAAATCCATTTGAATTCACCCCTTTTTGATTTGAAAACTTTCCATACATATTTGCCCATTGTATAAGTGAACATAGTGACTTATTGGGTCCTGAATGCCAAAATGTTAGCGATAAAAAAGGTGTTCAAAGTTGCATACCCAACTATACAATGAGACATCCATGTCTTTATCACTGGAAAACGTCATCTGTTTAGATTTGATCTCATTTAAAAGCAGGGGTTGGAACCGGTTCAGGGAACAGAACCGGAAAATAACATTGCTCATTTGAAGAATCCGAACCACTAACAGAACCGTTATTTTAAAAGCATGAGAAGCAGTTAATGTTTTACAATCCGGCCTTTTTTTTTTTTTTTTTTTTTTGTCTCACAAAAACGCAACCAATCGCCTATGCAAGCCCTCTATCAATCAAACGTATTCCAGTGTCTGTCTGCCAGACTACCTGTCCGTCCCCCTCTGAAGCATGGTCCACTGCAGCCTACTGACGTTTCAGCTACCCCCCCTCCGACGCATAGCTGGACCGTTACAAACTTAATTCAGAAGATGATAGATTTATTTATTGGAGAATGGAAACTTTTTCAACGCGAATTAGGGATACTGTAGTTAACATTTTACATTGGATTTACTAACTACATAGGGTAAGACGTGTTTAATTCTGGTGCCGCTCTGCACACAAGCTTGTTAGCTAGCGAAGTAATTTAATGTCGAGCTAAATGTCCAAAAATATGATTGAGGATTGTAAAGGAACAGAAAGTAACAACACATTTTTTGGGGGGGCGGGTTGAACTGGTTCAGAACTTTATTTTGCTGGTCGGAACAGAAGGAAAAATAATGGTTGTCTTCAGAAAAACAATAGAAAAATCAGTTTAGTTCCAAAACTGTTTAAAAGCTTACGAACAGGGTTGTCAAACTATATATAATATGTTTTAATAAAAATGGTCGGTTTTTTTTAAACGTCAATTATCTAAACGCAGATGTATTTATTTGCAAACGTTGTAACTTAGATCCTATTTTACATATTGGGTTTTTGTGTTGTGCCCGTCATCGGTTGAGACACGAGTCTCTTGAATACAGGGTGGGTGTAATTTTTTGGGGGGCTGGTAAATGTACTAAAATGGGAATAACATTGAAGTATCTACTTTCAACTGGTACCACAAAGATGGTTGGCGGTCCACACATCAGAGAATGTTGACTTGAATGAAAATCTGTCTTTATACTGTCAATCCTCCATAGGAAACTGATTTTGAAATATACACTGAGCAAAACAATTAATGCAACATGTAAGGTGTTGGTCTGAACTGTCCAAATGGCCATAACCCCTGGAACATATCCCCGATTATCAATGATCCTGGTTAACAAGACCCCCTGCTCATCGCTCTGGTCTTACCAGACCCCCTGCTCATCGCTCTGGTCTTACCAGACCCCCTGCTCATCGCTCTGGTCTTACCAGTCTTAACACTCCCTATGAGCAACAGCATTTGTCTTAAGTTGATTTTCATGTTTTTCGACAGGACCTTAAAGACAAGACAATATAGAAATTACTAATTATGTACACTGAACAAACACATAAATGCAACATGTAAAGTGGTGGTCCCAATTTTTTTTTTTTTTTATGAGCTGAAATAAAATATCCCAGAAGTTTTCCGTATGCAGAAAGATAAGATTTTATGCATAAATTCATTTACGACCCTGTTAGTGAGCAAATTCGTTCTACACTGTCTTATCACAGCCCTGACTGACTGGTTTACCAACTCCCTTACCAAAATGGCTGACCTTTTTTTAATACTGTCCTGAAGGTTCATGTCATTATAGTATTTTAATTATATGGGTGTTATAATCAGAATGTGAGGATGTAACCTATCACTCATTTTGCCCCTGCTTCTATTTTAGAGGAGACTGCGGTGGTTCCAGAAGCACTGGAAAACTGGGATGGAGAGGGATGGAGGAGAGAGCCCATGATACGGATCCCAACAATCAATGAGGATGTAGAACCCATTGAGAGGATCCCAACAACAACCAATGAGAATGTAGAACCAATTGAGACGATCCCAACAACCAATGAGGATGTAGAACCCATTGAGAGGATCCCATCAATAACCAATGAGGATCTAGAAACCATTAAACGGAGAACAACCGAGGGGAGCGATGGTCCTTATGCTGAGAGGCAGATTGAGTTTCACCTCTGCTCTCCACCTGAAGAGCACTGTGGAGGCTTATGTCAGGACGACTCCCAGTCCCAGACGGACCATACCCAGGATAAGGAGGAGCAGACCACTACCAGTCACCGTTCCCTCAGTGACCTAAACAGTCAATCTGGACAGATGAAGGATACAGAAGTGTATAACCCGGAAGAGGAGGGTTTGAAGGAAGTTGAACTGAGGGATGATTGTCAACGTGAGGGCACAGAGGCGCCTGAGGCTAGCCGTCTGCATGCCTCTGCCAACGAGTCTCCGGAAGATCCAGAAGATGGAAATGAAACTCTCCCTGACACGATGTTGACTGACTCTGACCTTCAAGAACCTGACCATGTGTGTTATACAGAGATACAGGAAGTAAAATACCCAGATGATGACATGACCAGCCATGTTGCCACAGAGATGATATTGAGTGACACTGACCCTCCAGAACCCCTGCCTGGACATCTGTGTGGTACGGATATAGGTGAAGTTGTATGTTCAGAAGATTATGTGAACAGCTTAGTTACCATCATGCCTCTAGAAGAGCGGCCTGACATGATCTTGACTGACAATGATGTTAACAAACGTCTGGCTGACTTTGTGCATGAGGAGGCAGTAGAATGTTCGGATGATCGAGACAGCCATGTTGCTTTTGCCAACACCCAGGAAAGTCCAGAAAATTTGACATTGAGTGACGCAGACCTTCAAGAATATGACCAACTGTCTGTTACAGAGATCCAGGAAGTAAAATGCCCAGGTGCTGACATGATGACCAGCCATGTGGAGGTGATCTATGAGAAGACTAGAACCATGGAAGGTGACATGCAAGCTGACATGGAAGCTATGGTTGAGGATCTCTGCAGTCACTTCCCACAAGTGGTCGATGATCATTCTGCAGGTTTTGAATATTGTGATGTGGCGAAAAGAGAAGGTCTTGATGTCCATGGAAACGATCAACAACGGGCTCAAAGCTGGAATACAACCGGGATTGACCCTACAGAGAGGATGACGAGAAACCCTCAGGAACTGTTTGACAAACAACATCTGAATAAACAGCCAGACAGTCTCCGCAGTGATCCCAACAGAGACTGTGTTCTTCATGACAACGTGATGGAAGGGTTAAGCAGGGAGCCCATGGAGGCTCGAGACACCCATGTGGTTTCTGAGCGGAAGGGAGAGGGGGTTAGTACGAGCATAGACACACAGGTGGAGAAGAGTTGTCAGAAAGTTGAAATAAACATCATGGAAGCCACAATGGACTACAATGAATGGATGACTGTAAGTGGCACGGACGCAGAGGTTAACACTGACACTCCCTGGGTGAAGATAATCTACTCGTCCGTCGAATGCTCTACTGTAGCAGAGCATCATCCCACAGAAACTCGGCGTGATTCACATTATTCAACAATGGCTGACGCACCCGCATCAAAGGTCAAAGAAACTGGAACCACACCTGTATCACTAGATGGAGACCTGCAGGGGAATAAGAAGATGGCAGCTGTGCCTCCTATCATACCCCATGCAGTACAGGTGAGGTTCTGCATCCACTACCACACCCAGTCTCCCTGGCAGGAACTGGCTGTGACTGGAAACCAGCCGGAGCTGGGGAGCTGGACGGCCTTCGTTCCACTGGAGAGGGGCCAGGACGGGTTCTGGGCCAGCTGGGTCGCCCTCCCTGCGGAGAGACTGGTGGAGTGGAAGTTCGTGCTGGTGGAGAATGGAGAAATCCATCGCTGGGAGGAGAGCGGGAACAGACACCTGGAAACAGGTCATGGTGGTGGGGAGGTGACGCTCAACAGGTGGTGGGGCTACCTCTGAGTGAGCGACCGGTGGGGAGGGTAGTGAACGGCACTAGCGGTCGTTCTCTTCACCAGCGTACTACTAAGAATGCATGCCTAATATATTCTAAGTGGTGTGCTAGTGTGGCTGTTGAAACCGGATCAGTGTGGCTCTCACATAGGGAGAGGACTGACTGGCGCAAAGCGTTGTTTATAGAGAACTTGGTTGCATCCCAATTCTCTCCCCTTCACCCTGAAGTGTGCCCTAATTCTCTCCCCTTCACCCTGAAGTGTGCCCTAATTCTCTCCCCTTCACCCTGAAGTGAGCCCTAATTCTCTCCCCTTCACCCTGAAGTGTGCCCTAATTCTCTCCCCTTCATGCATTTGATTAAGCCTGGGGATATAGGGAGTTTCCAACATAATCCTTTTTCTTTTTACAAGGAAGTAAAGAAGTGCACACTTTGTGAAAAGGGGAGTTAAACCCCATGTATCTGATCAGGACTCTGTCCCTCTATGTACTGTATTATAGCAATACATCTATTATGCCAGTTGCACATCTGTTAAGTGAATGACGTTATGCGAGGGTAGAGTTCGATGAATGTCAATATAGTATGGAGCTTGGATATTGTCATTGTATGATTTATTCACTTTTTTTCAATAGAGCAGCTCTGTGTACTACTTCGGGCTTCTATACCAGCAGTATTTGTGCTGTGGCAGTATAGCAATAATAATCACAGCAATAAGTGTTATCCAGGTATTTTACATGTTTTACCGTAGTTACTCGGACTGCCTTGTGATTTGTGAAATGGGCTGTTTGTATTTACCCAAATAGAATGGTGTACTCACAAGCATCAACCGATTTATAGGTCAGTGAATTGTTATTATGCAAATACTGTGACGCTGGAATTTAAACGTCATATTCGTACTTCAGATCTTAGCTTCTTGAATTATATTTGTATGTATCATCCACACACAGTCTCTTGGAACCTTTTTGATAATACATTTATCAGTGTTCATTAATATTAGTTTTTTTTTGTTTTGACGTGTTAACTCACTTTAATTGTTTTGTTTACTTACCTTCAATTGTAATAATGTGTTTTGGTTCTCCTAAGTTGTAATCTTTTTTTATAATAAAATGTCTTACGATTGCAACGTTGTGGTTAATGTACTAAATGTTTAGGTGAAGGAGTGTTCTGACCAATTATCCAATAATAAACATATTTTCCTGGAATGCAGTACTGGCCAGACTCTCATTCTTAGTGTGGGCATCCCAAAAGATTTGCAGACTCTGATTCATCCCAAAGCCTCTTCCAAGGGATTTGGTATGAGGGCATGATAAACCGGGTAGTTTGGGTCCTCGACGCTCATTGGCTGAAGCGGCTTTTCAGCCGTGTGTACAGTTGACGTCGGAAGTTTACATACACTTTGGTTGGAGTCATTAAAACTTGTTTTTCAACCACTCCACAAATTTGTTAACAAACTATAGTTTTGGTAAGTCGGTTAGGACGTCTACTTTGTGCATGACACAAGTAATTTTTCCAACAGATTATTTCACTTACAATTCACTGTATCACAATTCCAGTGGGTCTGAAGTTTACATACACTAAGTTGACTGTGCCTTTAAACAGCTTGGAAAATTCCAGAAAATGATGTCATGGCTTTAGAAGCTTCTGATAGGCTAATTGACATAATTTGAGGCCTACCTTCAAACTCTGTGTGTCTTTGCTTCATGGCTGATTTTATTTTGATTTTCCCAAGACCTCAGACAAATAATTGTAGACTTCCATAAATCTGGTTCATCCTTGGGAGCAATTTCCAAAAGCCTCAAAGTACCGCGTTCATCCGTACAAACAATAGTACGCAAGTATAAACACCATGGGACCACGCAGCCGTCATACCGCTCAGGAAGGAGACGCGTTCTGTCTCCTAGAGATGAACATACTTTGGTGCGAAAAGTGCAAATCACTCCCAGAACAACAGCAAAGGACCTTGTGAAGATGCTGGAGGAAACCGGTACAAAAGTCTATATCCACAGTAAAACAAGTCCTATATTGACATAACCTGAAAGGCCGCTCAGCAAGGAAGAAGCCACTGCTCCAAAACCACCATAAAAAAGCCAGACTACGGTTTGCAACTGCACATGGGGACAAAGATCGTACTTTTAGGAGAAATGTCCTCTGGTCTGATAAAACAAAAATATAACTTTTCGGCCAAAAAAAGGTGGTGCCTTGCAAGCTGAAGAACACCATCCCAAATGTGAAGTACGGGGGTGGCAGCATCATGTTGTGGGGGTGCTTTGCTGCAGGAGGGACTGGTGCACTTCACAAAATAGATGGCATCATGAGGAAGGAAAATTATGTGGATATATTGAAGCAACATCTCAAGACATCAATCAGGAAGTTAAAGCTTAGTCGCAAATGGGTCTTCCAAATGGACAATGACCCCAAGCATACTTCCAAAGTTGCTTAAGGACAACAAAGTCAAGATATTGGAGTGGCCATCACAAAGCCCTGACCTCAATCCTATAGAACATTTGTGGGCAGAACTGAAAAAGTGTGTGCGAGCAAGGAGGCCTACAAACCTGACTCATTTACACTAGCTCTGTCAGAAGGAATGGGCCAAAATTCACCCAACTTATTGTGGGAAGCTTGTGGAAGGCTACCTGAAACGTTTGACCCAAGTTAAACAATTTAAAGGCAATGCTACCAAATACTAATTGAGTGTATGTAAACTTCTGACCCACTGGGAATGTGATGAAAGAAATAAAAGCTGAAATAAATCATTCTCTCTACTATTATTCTGACATTTCACATTCTTAAAATAAAGTGGTGATCCTAACTGACCTAAGACAGGGAAGTTTGACTAGGATTAAAAGTCAGGAATTGTGAAAAACTGAGTTGTATGGTATATGTAAACTTCCAAATTCAACCTTTCTGTCGAGGTAATATAGGGTTGGCAAAGGGGTGGAGCAGGGAAGGCAGAACATTGGGAGGAGACACAAAGCCTAAATTGAAGGTAACGGAAAAAGTGAGATGGAGGCAAAGAGTATTTAGAGGCCAGGTTGGGAAAACTAGACAAAAATCTATTTACATATACAGTACCAGTCAAAAGTTTAAATACATCTACTCATTCCAGGGTTTTTCTTTCTTTTTACTATTTTCTACTTTGTAGAATAATAGTGAAGACATCAAAACTATGAAATAACACATATGGAATCATGTAGTAACCAAAAAAGTGGTAAACAAATCAAAATATATTTTAGATTATTCAAAGTAGCACCCCTTTGCCTTGATGACAGCTTTGCACACTCTTGGCATTCTCTCAACCAGCTTCATGACGAATGCTTTTCCAACAGTCTTGAAGGAGTTCCCACATATGCCTGAGCACTTGTTGTCTGCTTTTCCTTCACTCTGCGGTCCAACTCATCCCAAATCATCTCAACTGGGTTGAGGTCGGATGATTGTGGTTGGCCAGGTAATCTGATGCAGCACTCCATCGCTCTCCTTCTTGGTCAAATAGTCCTTACCCAGCCTGCATATAATGATAACCTATGTTGAACTCCTTCCTGTGTTACACCTTGGAAAAAGGAGGATGCCTGTAAAGCTGCCCCAACCATGACCTGTTTCCAGGTGTCTGTTCCCGCTCTCCTCCCAGCGATGGATTTCTCCATTCTCCACCAGCACAAACTTCCACTCCACCAGTCTCTCCGCAGGGAGGGCGACCCAGCTGGCCCAGAACCTGTCCTGGCCCCTCTCCAGTGGAACGAAGGCCGTCCAGCTCCCCAGCTCCGGCTGGTTTCCAGTCACAGCCAGTTCCTGCCAGGGAGACTGGGTGTGGTAGTGGATGCAGAACCTGACCTGTACTGCATGGGGTATGATAGGAGGCACAGCTGCCATCTTCTTATTCCCCTGCAGGTCTCCATCTAGTGATACAGGTGTGGTTCCAGTTTCTTTGACCTTTGATGCGGGTGCGTCAGCCATTGTTGAATAATGTGAATCACGCCGAGTTTCTGTGGGATGATGCTCTGCCTCAGCAGAGCATTCGACGGACGAGTGGCTTATCTTCACCCAGGGAGTGTCAGTGTTAACCTCAGCGTCCGTGCCACTTACAGTCATCCATTCATTGTAGTCCATCGTGGCTTCCATGATGTTTATTTCAACTTTCTGACAACTCTTCTCCACCTGTGTGTCTATGCTTTTACTAACCCCCTCTCCCTTCCGCTCAGAAACCACATGGGTGTCTCGAGCCTCCATGGGCTCCCTGCCTAACCCTTCCATCACGTTGTCATGAAGAACACAGTCTCTGTTGGTATCACTGCGGAGACTGTCTGGCTGTTTGTTCAGATGTTGTTTGTCAAACAGTTCCTGAGGGTTGCTCGTCATCCTCTCTGTAGGGTCAATCCCGGTTGTATTCCAGCTTTGAGCCCGTTGTTGATCGTTTCCATGGACATCAAGACCTTCTCTTTTCGCCATCCCTGCATTTGCCACATCACAATATTCAAAACCTGCAGAATGATCATCGTCCACTTGTGGGAAGTGACTGCAGAGATCCTCAGCCATAGCTTCCATGTCAGCTTGCATGTCACCTTCCATGGTTCTAGTCTTCTCATAGATCACCTCCACATGGCTGGTCATCATGTCAGCACCTGGGCATTTTACTTCCTGGATCTCTGTAACAGACAGTTGGTAAAGTTCTTGAAGGTCTGCGTCACTCAATGTCACATTTTCTGGACTTTCCTAGTTGTTGGCAAAAGCAACATTATAAATCCAAGATATGGCTCAGAAGTGACTGTCAAACCAATGCTGGGCGTCCTCGCGGGTGTCGAACTATAGCTTCCCCCCCGGCATGTTCAACGTGGAGACGAGCAGGGAAAACGGAGTGAGAATTTTCACTTTCTTCTCATGAAGGTTGCATTTCACATCGAGGAATTTTGCTCTCTTCTTGGCAACACTCGACTGCAGAAGTGTAGCTGGCCTCTGCCCTCTGGAAGTAGTGAAAATGGATGATAAACACTCTATGCTTGGAGTATCCGCCCGTTGGGGAGGGGCCAATGCGGTGGGCTCTGTCCAGCTTCGGGGGTGATGGAACGTTGGCCGGACCTCCGCAAAGAAGTCTGACATGAACTCAACTTAGTCCCCTCCAAGTTTCTCTGGTATACCAACAACCCGAAGATTGCAACGGCGAGAACGGGATTCCAGTTCTTGTCAATCAGCTTTTGGTTTTCGGAGCTCAGACGTGCGACTGTTTTCTCAAGGGCTACTATGCGGTCACTGTGGTCACACGGGTCATGTTCAAAGCAGTCAAGTCGGCGGCCTTGTTCATCCGCAGCGTCTCGGACACCATCCAGGACGGCGGAGAAGGGGGGCCAGAGCAGCATCGATGGCAGTTTTGAGCTGAGTGACAATGGTAGCTTTAATTTCCGAGATCAGAACCGTACGGAGGTTCTGAAGATCTGTGGGGGAGTGTGACCGCATGAGACTCCGTAACGGTTGGACTGGAGTCGGCGCCATTACCATTCACGTTTGCCAACAGGGTTGAAACATTAGTTACAGGTCTTCTGCTCTTCAGATCGTGTGACATTTGAATCAAAAAGGTAATTTACAAACTCAACAATCAAATCTGATATGTAAGAAAGTGGAATGCAAAGTAAAAATGTGGCAAAATTAACTAATGAGTAGGAGCCTCGTCCACGAGCTTCTTCTCCATTCACATGCTCAACCGGAAGCCCGAATCCACTAATTTGAAGGGGTGTCCACATACCTTTGTGTATATACAGTGGCTTGCGAAAGTATTCCCCCCCCCTTGGCATTTTTCCTATTTTATTGCTGTTACGATGTCCAACGAGGCTGCCCCTCCTCCTTGTTCGGGCAGGCTTCGGCGTTCGTCGTCACCGGAGTACTAGCTACTGCCGATCTCATTCTCATCACTCCACTTGTCATGTCTTGTCAATCACACACACCTGGTGCTCATTCCCCTAATTAGTATGTGTATAAGTGTTCCCTCTGTTCCCCTTGTCTTTGTGAGTGATTGTTTATTGTGAGAGCATGTTAGCTCGGTTGAGCTACTCAACATTGTATTTATACCAAGGTGGATGTGTTTCCCTTGAGCTTGTTCCTTTTGATGCTTGGGGCGTTTGATATATGTGAACGCATTACACTCTGGACTTCGGTATTTGACCTCCTGCACCTGACTCCTTCATTTCACCTCGTCACAGTTGCCTTACAACCTAGTATTAAAATTGATTTTTTGGGGATTTGTATCATTTGATTTACACAACATGCCTACCACTTTGAAGATGCAAAATATGTTTTATTGTGAAACAAACAAGAAATAAGACAAAAAAACAGAAAACTTGAACGTGCATAACTATTCACCCCCCCCCCAAAGTCAATACTTTGTAGAGCCACCTTTTGCAGCAATTAAAGCTGCAAGTATCTTGGGGTATGTCTCTATAAACTTGGCACATCTAGCCACTGGGATTTTGGCCCATTCTTCAAGGCAAAACTGCTCCAGCTCCTTCAAGTTGGATGGGTTCCGCTGGTGTACAGCAATCTTTAAGTCACCACAGATTCTCAATTGGATTGAGGTCTGGGCTTTCCAAGACATTTAACTGTTTCCCCTTAAACCACTTGAGTGTTGCTTTAGCAGTATGCTTAGGGTCATTGTCCTGCTGGAAGGTGAACCTCCGCCCCAGTCTCAAATCTCTGGAAGACTGAAACAGGTTTCCCTCAAGAATTTCCCTGTATTTAGCGCCATCCATCATTCCTTCAATTCTGACCAGTTTCCCAGTCCCTGCCGATGAAAAACATCCCCACAGCATGATGCTGCCACCACCATGCTTCACTGTGGGGATGGTGTTCTCGGGGTGATGAGAAGTGTTGGGTTTGCGCCAGACATAGCGTTTTCCTTGATGGCCAAAAGGCTCAATTTTAGTCTCATTTGACCAGAGTACCTTCTTCCATATGTTTGGGGAGTCTCCCACATGCCTTTTGGCGAACACCAAACGTGTTTGCTTGTTTTTTTCATTAAGCAATGGCTTTTTTTCTGGCCACTCTTCCGTAAAGCCCAGCTCTGTGGAGTGTACGTCTTAAAGTGGTCCTATGGACAGATACTCCAATCTCCGCTGTGGAGCTTTGCAGCACCTTCAGGGTTATTTTTGGTCTCTTTGTTGCCTCTCTGATTAATGCCCTCCTTGCCTGGTCCGTGAGTTTTGGTGGGTGGCCCTCTCTTGGCAGGTTTGTTGTGGTGCCATATTCTTTCCATTTTTTCATAATGGATTTAATGGTGCTCCGTGGGATGATCAAAGTTTCGAATATTTTTTTTATAACAAAACCCTGATCTGTACTTCTCCACAACTTTGCCCCTGACCTGTTTGGAGAGCTCCTTGGACTTCATGGTGCCGCTTGCTTGGTGGTGCCCCTTGCTTAGTGGTGTTGCAGACTCTGGGGCCTTTCAGAACAGGTGTATATATACTGAGATCATGTGACACTTAGATTGCACACAGGTGGACTTTATTGAACTAATTATGTGACTTTTGAAGGTAATTGGTTGCACCAGATCTTATTTAGGAGCTTCATAGCAAAGGGGGTGAATACATATACACTCAACACTTTAACGTTCTTTTTTTTGTGAATTTTTTTAAACAAGTTCATTTCATTTCACTTCACCAGTTTGGACTATTTTGTGTATGTCCATTACATGAAATCCAAATAAAAATCCATTTAAATTACAGGTTGTAATGCAACAAAATAGGAAAAACACCAAGGGGGATGAATACTTTTGCAAGGCACTGTACTTGGGAGCTAGTGTGTATATAAGTCAAATGTTCAGTCTCTTGCCTGAGTTTGGCTGAGTTATATTAGTACCGATTCCATGGCAAATGGTTTATGAACTGATATTAATTTTTTGGGGACAAAATAAAAAAAAAAGGTATAATCTTTTGTAAATGATATCATCAGTAGGACTGGTGGAGTTATGTCGCACATGCAGCTAACAAAAACAAATGGAAATGTCTGCTCTACCCAAAATTACAACCAAATAATTGCAGCCTTACCGCAAAAATGGAAGAGGAAAGTGGAAGGAGGAGAAAGTAAGGAACTTGTCTGTCGGCCTTGCATTAAAGAACATACTTGGTTAAGGAAAACTGTGATAAATAAAAAAGTATATCAGTTTCATTTAAGGACCAAAGGATTGACAGCCGTCCCATATAGATTGCAAAATAGTTGGGAAGAGATTTTCGATGTACTGATTCCATGGCATAGTGTTTATGAACTGATACTCAAAACGACGCCAGATTCAAAACTTAGAATTTTTCAATTGAAATTATTGTATAAAATTCTTGCTACCAATAGAATGTTATTTATATGGGGGATACAACCATCCCAGCTCTGCAGATTTTGCTGCGAGGAGACAGAATCATTAGATCATTTGTTTTGGTACTGTCCATTTGTAGCTTGTTTTTGGTCACAGGTCCAGGAATGGCTGAAGGATTTCAATATTTACCTGGAGCTAACCCTGCAGATAGCACTACTGGGTGATCTGAAAAGTAATAGTCAATCGATCAATAATATAATAATACTTTTAGCAAAAATGTTTATTTTCAATTTACAATCTGTAGAAACACTGAGAATAGAAGGGTTCAGAACTTTTGTGAAACTAATAACAACAAAATAACTAATATAAAACATACTATGTCCATAATAAGTATATACTGTAGGTTGAGAACTTTTGTGAAAGATCACAGTTTGGGGGATACCGGTTCAGAATTGTATTATGCTGGTCTGAACAGTGGAACGTATTTTATTAATGTGAAATGTCAGAATGATAGTAGAGAGAATGATTTATTTCAGCTTTTATTTATTTCATCACATTCCCAGTGTGTCAGAAGGTTACATAGACTCAATTAGTATTTGGTAGCATTGCCTTTAAATTGTTTAACTTGGGTCAAACGTTTCGGGTAACATTCCACAAGCTTCCCACAATAAGTTGGGGAATTTTGGCCCATTCCTCCTGACAGAGCTGGTGTAACTGAGTCAGGTTTCTAGGCCTCCTTGTTCGCACACGCTTTTCAGTTCTGCCCACTGTCACGACTTCCGCCGAGGCTGCCCCCCCTCCTGGTTCGGGCAGGCTTCGGCGTTTGTCGTCACCGGAGTACTAGCTACTGCCGATCCCATTCTCATCACTCCACTTGTCATGTCTTGTCAATCACACACACCTGGTGCTCATTCCCCTAATTAGTATGTGTATTAGTGTTCCCTCTGTTCCCCTTGTCTTTGTGAGTGATTGTTTTGTTGTGAGAGCATGTAGCTCGGTTGATCTACATTTCACTGTGTTATTGCCAAGGTGGATGTTTTCCCTTGTACAGTTTCGTTTGACGCTTGGGGCGTTTGATTTATGCAAACGGAATAAACTCTGGACTTCTGTGTTTTACCTCCTGCGCCTGACTCCATCTTTCACACCTCGTCACACCCACACATTTTCTATAGGATTGAGGTCAGGGCTTTGTGATGGCCACTCCAATACCTTGACTTTGTTGTCCTTAAGCCATTTTGCCACAACTTTGGAAGTATGCTAGGGGTCATTGTCCATTTGGAAGACCCATTTGCGACCAAGCTTTAACTTCCTGACTGATGTCTTGAGATGTTGCTTCAATATATCCACATAATTTTCCTTCCTCATGATGCCATCTATTTTGTGAAGTGCACCAGTCCCTCCTGCAGCAAAGCACCCCCACAGCATGATGCTGCCACCCCCATGCTTCACGGTTAGGATGGTGTTCTTCGGCTTGCAAGGTCCGCCTTTTTCCTCCAAACATAACGATGGTCATTATGGCCAAACAGTTATATTTTTGTTTCATCAGACCAGAGGACATTTCTCCTAAAAGTACGATCTTTGTCCCCATGTGCAGTTGCAAACCGTAGTCTGGCTTTTTTATGGCGGTTTTTGGAGCAGTGGCTTCTTCCTTGCTGAGCGGCCTTTCAGGTTATGTCGATATAGGACTTGTTTTACTGTGGATATAGATCCTTTTGTACCTGTTTCCTCCAGCATCTTCACAAGGTCCTTTGCTGTTGTTCTGGGATTAATTTGCACTTTTCGCACCAAAGTACGTTCATCTCTAGGAGACAGAATGTGTCTCCTTCCTGAGCGGTATGAAGGCTGCGTGGTCCCATGGTGTTTATACTTGCGTACTATTGTTTGTACAGATGAACGTGGTACCTTCAGGCGTTTGGAAATTGCTCCCAAGAATGAACCAGACTTGTGGAGGTCTACAATTTTTTTTCTGAGGTCTTGGATGATTTCTTTTGATTTTCCCATGATGTCAAGCAAAGAGGCACTGAGTTTGAAGGTAGGCCTTGAAATACATCCATAAGTACACCTCCAATTGACTCAAATGATGTCAATTAGCCTATCAGAAGCTTCTAAAGCCATGACATCATTTCCTGGAATTTTCCAAGCTGTTTAAAGGCACAGTCAACTTAGTGTACGTAAACTTCTGACCAACTGGAATTGTGATACAGTGAATTATAAGTGAAATAAACTGTCTGTAAACAATTGTTGGAAAAATTACTAAGTAGATGTCCTAACCAACTTGCCAAAACTGTAGTTTGTTAACGAGTTTTAATGACTCCAACCTACGTGTATGTAAACTTCCGACTTCAACTGTATGTGTATGTATATGTATATATATTTGCGAGAGAAAAAAACATATGGGGGATTGGAAGTGATGCAGACAATTACATTGCAATATTAAAGCTGATCTACCCCCTAAAAAATTTAAAATATATAAAAACAAAAACACTGCCAACACCAGTACACATGTAACCCCCATGCCGGAGACAATTGTGCCCCATGGGTCCCCCGGTCGCGTGCAACAGAGCCCGGACTGGAACCAGGATCTCTAGACCACTGCGCCACTCGGGATGCCCTTTTTAAGGTATCTCTGACCAACCGAGGTATCTCTGACCAACCGAGGTATCTCTGACCAACCGAGGTATCTCTGACCAACCGAGGTATCTCTGACCAACCGAGGTATCTCTGACCAACCGAGGTATCTCTGACTAACCAACCGATGCATATCTGTATTCCCAGTCATGTGAAATCAATAGATTGATTTCCTTATATGAACTCTAACTCAGTACAATCTTAGAAGTTGTAGCATGTTGCGTTTATATTTATACAGTGAATTCGGAAAGTATTCAGATCCCTTCCCTTTTTCCACATTTTGTTACGTTACAGCCTTATTCTAAAATGGATTACATTTTTTTCCTCATCAATCTACAAACAATATCCCATAATGACAAAGTGAAAAATAATAAAAACCTTATTTACATAAGTATTCAGACCCTTTGGTATGAGACTCGAAATTGAGCTCAGGTGCATCCTGTTTTCATTGATCATCCTTGAGATGTTTCTACAACTTGATTGGAGTCCACCTGTGGTAAATTCAATTGATTGGACATGATTTGGAAAGGCACACACCTTTCTATATAAGGTCCTACAGTTGACAGTGCATGTCAGAGCAAAAACCAAGCCATGAGGTCGAAGGAATTGTCCGTAGAGCTCCGAGACAGGATTGTGTCGAGGCACAGATCTGGGGAAGGGTACCAAAAAATGTCTGCAACATTGAAAGTCCCCAAGAACACAGTGGCCTCCATCATTCTTAAATGGAAGAAGTTTGGAACCACCAAGACTCTTCCTAGAGCTGGCCGCACGGACAAACTGAGCAATCGGGAGAGAAGGGCCTTGGTCAGGGAGGTGACCAAGAACCCAATGGTCACTCTGACAGAGCTCCAGAGTTCCTATGTGGAGATGGGAGAACCTTCCAGAAGGCCAACCATCTCTGCAGCACTCCACCAATCAGGCCTTTATGGTAGAGTGGCCAGATTGAAGCCACTCCTCAGTAAAAGGCACATGACTGCCCGCTTGGAGTTTGCCAAAAGTCACCTAAAGGACTCCCAGACCATGAGAAACAAGATTCTCTGGTCTGAAAACCAATATTGAACTATTTTGCCTGAATGCCAAGCTTCACATCTGGAGTAAACCTGGCACCATCCCTATGGGGAAGCATGGTGGTGGCAGCATCATGCTGTGGGGATGTTTTTTTTTTTTACTATACCCCCTTCTCCACAGTTACTACTGTACCCCCTTCTCCACAGTTATTACTATATACCCTTCTCCACAGTTATTACTATACCCCCTTCTCCACAGTTATTAGTGTTACCCTTCTCCAGTTATGTCACGTCCTGACCTTGAGAACCTGTTATTCTCCAGTTAGTTTGGTCAGGGTGTGAATGTTGACATATCTAGTTTATCTATTTCTATGTTGGCCGGGTGTGGTTCCCAATCAGAGGCAGCTGTCGATCGTTGTCTCTGATTGGGGATCATACTTAGGCAGCCATTTTGCCTACCTTTAGTTGCGGGATCTTGTTTCTATTACTGTTTGGCTTGTTGTATGTGTAGCCTCTTGAACTTCACGTTCTGTTGGATTTTGTTATTTTGTCGGTGTTTTATTAGAATAAACGACTATGTACGCGTACCACGCTGCACCTTGGTCCGATCCTTTACACAACGGACGTGACAAGTTATTGCTGTAGCCCCTTCTCCAAGAAGGCAAGGCCTAGCAAGGATAGAAATAACATCCACATTTGGAGTTAAAAACCCTCCCCCATGACTGGGACAGAGAGGGACTGAGGGTTTCAGTGGTCATTGCACCATGCACCATGAGATAAGTCTGTCCATAGTCCACTGGTCGAGCAGAGCTACTGCCACAGGTGGGCTTGATCAAACAGTGATCAAAAGGTTTTCAGTGACTTTTCAGAACAAAAGTTCAGTGACCTAGTGCCCATTGGCCTAGTTTAAATCAAATCAAAACACATTTTATTCAAATGAAATCAAAATGTGTTGGTCCCACAGACATATTTAGCAGATGTTATTGCTTGTGTTCCCACTGTAGCTCCAGTAATGTCTAACAATTCACAACAACACAGATCTAAAAGGAAAAAGAATGGAATTAAGAAATATATCAATATTAGGACGAGCAATGTCAGAGTCTATATATATGTATATATATTTGTATGTATGTATGTATGGGTATATATACTGTATACACACACACACACACACACACATTTTGTGTGTGTATACAGTACCAGTCAAAAGTATGGACCCACCTACTCATTCCAAGATTTTTCTTTATTATTACTATTTTCTACTTTGTAGAATAATAGTGAAGACTTCAAAACGATGAAATAACACATATGGAATCATGTAGTAACCAAAAAAGTGTTAAACAAATCAAAATATATTTTATATTTGAGATTCTTCAAAGTAGCCACCCTTTGCCTTGATGACAGCTTTGCACACTCTTGGCATTCTCTCAACCAGCTTCATGAGGTAGTCACCTGGAATGCATTTCAATTCATTTGTGGTATTTCTTTCCTTCTTAATGCGTTTGAGCCAATCAGTTGTGTTGTGACAAGGAAGGGGTGGTATACAGAAGTTAGCCCTATTTGGTAAAAGACCAAGTCCATATTATGGCAAGAACAGCTCAAATAAGCAAAGAGAAACGACAGTCCATCATTACTTTAAGACATGAAGGTCAGTCAATCCGGAACATTTCAAGAACTTTGAAAGTTTCTTCAAGTGCAGTCGCAAAAACCATCACGCGCTATGATGAAACTGGCTTTCATGAGGACCGCCACAGGAAAGGAAGACCCAGAGTTACCTCTGCTGCAGAGGATAAGTTCATTAGAGTTAACTACACCTCAGATTGCAGCCCAAATAAATGCTTCACAGAGGTCATGTAACAGACACATCTCAACATCAACTGTTCAGAGGAGACTGCGTGAATCAGGCCTTCATGGTCGAATTGCTGCAAAGAAAGCACTAGTAAAGGACACCAATAAGAAGAAGAGACTTGCCTGGGCCAAGAAACACGAACAATGGACATTAGACCGGTGGAAATCTGTCCTTTGGTCTGATGAGTCCAAAATTGAGATTTTTGGTTCCAACCGCCGTGTCTTTGTGAGACGCAGAGTAGGTGAACGGATGATCTCCGCATGTGTAGTTCCCACCGTGAAGCATGGAGGAGGAGGTGTGATGGTGTGGGGGTGTGTTGCTGGTGACACTGTCAGTGATTTATTTAGAATTCAAGACACACTTAACCAGCATGGCTACCACAGCATTCTGCAGCGATACGCCATCCCATCTGGTTTGCGCTTAGTGGGACTATTATTTGTTTTTCAACAGGACAATGACCCAAAACACACCTCCAGGCTGTGTAAGGGCTATTTGACAAAGAAAGGAGAGTGATGGAGTGCTGCATCAGATGAGCTGGCCTCCACAATCATCCGAGCTCAACCCAATTGAGATGGTTTGGGATGAGTTGGACTGCAGAGTGAAGGAAAAGCAGCCAACAAGTGCTCAGCATATGTGGGAACTCCTTCAAGACTTTTTGAAAAGCATTCCCCATGAAGCTGGTTGAGAGAATGCCAAGAATGTGCAAAGCTGTCATCAAGGTAAGGGTGGCTACTTTGAAGAATCTCAAATATAACATATATTTTGATTTGTTTAACACTTTTTTGGTTACTGCATGATTCCATATGTGTTATTTCATAGTTTTGATGTCTTCAATATTATTCTACAATGTAGAAAATAGTAAAAATAAAGAAAAACCCTGGAATGAGTAGGTGTGTCCAAACTTTTGACTGGTACTGTATATATACAATGGATTCGGAAAGTATTCAGACCCCTTGAATTTTTTCCAATTTTTGTTACGTTACAGCCTTATTCTAAAATTTATTAAATTGTTTTTTCCCCTCATCAATGTACACACAATACCCCATAATGACAAAGCAAAAACAGGTGTTTATACATTTTTGCAAATTTATAAAAATAGAAAAACAGAAATATCACATTTACATAAGTATTCAGACCCTTTACTCAGTACTTTGTTAAAGCACCTTTGGCAGTGATTACAGCCTCGAGTCTTCTTGGGTATGACGCTACAAACTTGGCACACCTGTATTTGGGAAGTTTCTCCCATTCTTCTCTGCAGATCCTCTCAAGCTCTGTCAGGTTGGATGGGGAGTGTCGCTGCACAGCTATTTTCAGGTCTCTCCAGAGATGTATGATCAGGTTCAAGTCCCGGCTCTGGCTGGGCCACTCAAGGACATTCAGGGACTTGTCCCGAAGCCATTCTTGCATTGTCTTGGCTGTGTGCTTAGGGCCATTGTCCTGTTGGAAGGTGAACCTTCGCCCCAGTCTGAGGTCCTGTGCGCTCTGGAGCAGGTTTTCAGGCCAACCAGTTCAATCTTGGTTTCATCAGACCAGATAATCTTGTTTCTCATGGTCTGAGAGTCTTTAGGTGCCATTTGGCAAACTCCAAGCGGGCTGTCATGTGCCTTTTACTGAGGAGTGGCTTCCATCTGGCCACTCTACCATAAAGGCCTGATTGGTGGAGTGCTGTATACATGGTTGTCCTTCTGGAAGGTTCTCTCATCTCCACAGAGGAACTCTGGAGCTCTATCAGAGTGGCCATTGGGTTCTTGGGGACCTTCAATGTTTCAAGCATTTTTTGGTACCCTTCCCCAGATCTGTGCCTCGACACAATCCTGTCTCGTAGCTCTACGGACAATTCCTTCGACCTCATGGCTTGGTTTTTGCTCTGACATGCACTGTCAGCTGTGGGACCTTACATAGACAGGTGTGTGCCTTTCCAAATCATGTCCAATCAATTTTATTTACCACAGGTGGACTCCAATCAAGTTGTAGAAACATCTCAAGGATGATCAATGGAAACAGGATGCACCTGAGCTCAATTTCAAGTCTCATAGCAAAGGGTCTGAATACTTATGTAAATAAGGTATTTCTGAAACTTTAAGCTTTTTTACCTTCTCCACGGCGGTCCCATTGATGTGGATGGGGGCATACTCCCTCTGCTGTCTCCTGAAGTCCACGATCAGCTCCTTCGTTTTGTTGACGTTGAGGGAGGAGGTTATTTACCTGGCATCACTCCACCAGGGTCCTCACCTCCTCCCTGTAGGCGGTCTCGTCATTCTTGGTAATCAGGCCTACCACTGTTGTGTCGTCTGCAAACTTGATGATTGAGTTGGAGGCATGCGTGGCCACGCAGTCATGGGTGAACAGGGAGTACAGGAGGGGGCTGAGCACACACCCTTGTGGGGCCCCTGTGTTGAGGATCAGTGTAGTGGAGGTGTTGTTTCCTACCTTCACCACCTGGGGGCGGCCCGTCAGGAAGTCCAGGACCCAGTTGCACAGGGCGGGGTTCCGACCCAGGGCCCCGAGCTTAATGATGAGCTTGGAGGGTACTATGGTGTTGAAGGCTGAGCTGTAGTCAATGAACAGCATTCTTACGTAGGTACTCCTCTAGTCCAGATGGGATAAGGCAGTGTGCAGTGCGATGGCAATTCCATCGTCTGTGGATCTATTGGTGCGGTATGCAAATTGAATTGGGTCTAGGGTGTCAGGTAAGGTGGAGGTGATAGGATCCTTAACTAGCCTCTCAAAGCTCTTCATGGTGGCAGAATTGAGTGCCACGGGGCGATAGTCGTTTAGTTCAGTTACATTACATTACATTTACATTTACGTCATTTAGCAGACGCTCTTATCCAGAGCGACTTACAAATTGGTGCATTCACCTTATGATAGCCAGTGGGACAACCACTTTACAATATCTTTTTTATTTTTATTGATTTTGTAGTTACCTTTGCTTTCTTGGGTACAGGAACAATGGTGGACATCTTGAAGCAAGTGGGGACAGCGGACTGGGATAGGGTGAGATTGAATATGTCCACTAGCCAGCTGGTCTGCACATGCTCTGAGGACGGCGCTCTGATTCGCCGGTCTACCCAACGCAGTACTCGTCACAGAATCACACACCAATCACGAAGATGGATGCAGCAGGTAATCCTCCTGGAGTTTTCCCAGCGCCTCGAACAGCACCAGCAGCAGATTGCCCAGCTGAACGCCGCCATGCAAGAAGTGCTCAAAACGCTGCATAAACTGACCATCACTCCGGTTCCACCTCAGGGAGCGGCGAGTGCACCCAGTCCACCTCCTCCCGTGCTATCATCAACGTCTGAGAGACCTCTCGCCCTGCCGGAGCGCTATGACGGGATAATGACGAAATGTAGAGGCTTCCTGCTACAGGTTTCACTGTATCTGGCATGTCAGCGTGGGGGATCTCCATCGGACCAAGCCAGGATAGCACTGGTGATTTTGCTACTGAATGGAAAGGCGCTGGATTGGGCCACGGAAGTCTGGGAAGGAGGTGAGGCCGCGGCGCTTCCCTGCTCCACCTTCCTCGCTCGGTTCAGGGCGGTGTTTCGATCATCCCACGGAGGGAAAGGGAGAGGGGGCCGCGTTCGAGTACGCCGCGTTCGAGTACGCCCTGAGCTTTCGCACGGTGGCGGCGTCTTCCAGCTGGAATGAGCGTGCTCTGCGCACGGCCTTCAGGAGAGGCTTACGGGAGGACATCACAATGAAACTCGCATGTCAGGACAACAAGATGGACCTTGATACCCTCATCGCCACATCCATTCGTCTTGACGACATGTTGAGAGACCGACGGCGTTCCCCACACCTCCCGGAGCCTCAACACTCACCCCATCTGAGCTATGGAAGCCGCCCTGCCTCACCCATGGAGGTGGGCAGCACCCCCTACACCCCCATGGACCACAGATCTCCTGGTGGCTCCCTATCTAGGCGGTATGACTCCTGTCGCCACTCCATGAGTGTTCCGTCATCACCTGTCACCAAACCATTGTTTTTAGTTCCCTTAACAGTGAATGGTTCTTCCTTCTCTTCGCTTTCCACGGCAAAGATAGATTCCGGATCAGCGGGAAACCTTATAGATAGGGAGCTGGTCTCTGAATGGGGGTTGCCCACCGTGCCACTGCCATCTCCGCTACACGTCACCTCGCTGGACAATAAACCACTTGGATCAGGCACCATTACGCACGTCACTCTTCCCATCACCATCACCATTCCCACACTACCGGAGCACCACGAGAAGCTGTCCTTCCACATCGTCACGTCACCCCTTCACCGGATCGTCTTGGGATTGCCCTGGCTCAGACTACACAACCCCACCATCAATTGGATCACCAAGAGGATCACAGCCTGGTCCCCCTCATGCCGGAGGACCTGCCTGCTGGTGGTTTGTTGTTCCACATCAGTGGAGAGTCCAGAGTCCGCCTTCCTGCCCAACATTCCACATGAGTACGCAGATCTCTCCGATGTCTTCTCTGCCTCCAAGGCCAAATGTCTACCTCCTCACAGGCCCTGGGACTACGCCATTGACCTGCTGGAGGGACAACACCCCCCGAAGAGTCGCATTTACTCCCTCTCCATAACGGGAGACTGAGGCCATGGAGAAGTATGTGGCAGAGACCCTGAAACAGGGGTTCATCAGACGCTCTACCTCTCCTGCCTTCGCCAGCTTCTTCTTCGTGGCCAAAAAAGACGGAGGACTGATGCCGTGCATTGACTACCGGGGGCTGAACGCAGTCACCACCAAGTACCGGTACCCCCTCCCTCTGGTTCCGTCGGCCATCAAGCAGCTGCGAGGGGCCCTGTAATTTACCAAGTTGGACCTGAGGAGTGCCTACAACCTGATCCGAATCTGGGAAGGAGACGAGTGGAAGACGGCATTCAGCACTACCTCAGGCCGCTATGAATACTGCGTCATGCCCTACGGCCTCGCCAACGCACCTTCCGTGTTCCAGTCCTTAGTCAATGACGTGTTCCGAGACATGCTGAGTAGACAGGTGGTGGTGTACATCGACGATATCCTGATCTACTCGGCTACGTTCGAGGAGCACGTCAGGGACGTCAGAGTGGTCCTACTCCGCCTCCGGGAACACAGCCTGTTGGTGAAGGGGGAGAAATGAGAATTCCACCAACAGGCCACCTCCTTCCTGGGATACAGGATCAGTCCCCAGGGGGTGTTCATGGAAAGAGCGAAGACGGACGTCGTCAGGTCATGGCCAGTCCCCATCACCATCAAGGGCCTACAGAGCTTCCTGGGCTTCACAAATTTCTACCGGCGTTTCATCAGGTCCTTCAGCTCTCTCCTTAACGGTGGGCCTTAGAAGCTGGCCTCGAACCCTGAGGCTGACGCTGCCTTCAAGAGGCTGAAGGAGAGGTTCACCACAGCGCCCCTCCTAAAACACCCAGATCCAGCTTGTCCTTTCATCCTGGAGGTGGACGCATCTGAGGAGGGCGTGGGTGGGGTACTCTCCCAGTGGCAAGGTAAGCCAGAGAAAATGTATCCCTGTGCCTTTTTCTCGAAAAAGCTTACCCCCACAGAGAGGAACTATGGAGTTGGAGACTGGGAGCTGTTGGCGGTGGTCCTCGCTCTGGAGGAATGGAGACACTGGCTGGAGGGTGCAGTCCATCCATTCCGGATTCTCACTGACCACCGGAATTTGGAGCACAACTGGCAGCGAAACGGCTGAACTCTCGTCAAGCCAGGTGGGCCCAATTTCGTACTCGCTTTCAGTTTATTCTGTCCTACCGCCCAGGATCCCAGAATGTGAAAGCCGACGCACTCTCCAAGATGCACCATACGGGAGAAAGGAAGGATCTGGGGGGTCCTATCCTGCCTCCGTCTCTCATCGTGGCACCTGTCGTTTGGGATGTGGACTAAGACATCCGCCTGGCGGCTCAGGAGGACCCAGCGCCTGCCAACGCCCCTCCGGGGTGCGTGTATGTACCCACCAGGGTCCATGACCGCCTGCTGAACCAGGCGCACACCACCCTTACGGCAGGGCACTCCGGTATTACGCGTACCCTACATTCTCTCTCACAAAAATACTTGTGGCCCACCTTGGCTACTGATGTCTCCCGCTATATCAACTCCTGTTCCGTATGGGGCCAAACGAAGACACCTCGGAACGCCCCGGCAGGCAAACTAGAACCTCTCCCAGTGCCTCAGCGACCTTGGTCACACCTGTCCGTAGACTTTGTCACCGACCTCCCATGTTTTAATGGCTTCACTACAGTTCTGGTGGTCGTAGATCGGTTCTCCAAATCATGCCGTTTTTTTGCCACTAACTGGTCTTCCTTCTGCTCTCCAGGTCGCTAAGGTCCTGTTCCAACAGGTCTTCCGGCATTATAGACTTCCGGAGGACATCGTCTCGGACCGTGGCCCCCAATTCACCTCCCGAGTGTGGAAGGCGAGTGGGCGAGGTTTCTTCCCTGGACAGAATATGCCCAGAACTCCCTCGTTCACTCCTCCACAGGGCTCACTCCCTTCCTGTGCGTCCTGGGGTACCAGCCGACCCTGGCCCCTTGGACTCCCAGCTAGACCGATGCGCCCGCTGTCGTCGAGGGGTTCCACAGGTCTGGGACGCTGCCCATGTCCATCTCCAGAGGGCCATTCGTCGGCAAAAGGACCAAGCCAACCACCACCGCAGTGAGGCCCCCGTATTACAGCCTGGTGATTGTGTCTGGCTGTCCACTAAAAACCTCCCTCTCCGCCTTCCCTGCAAGAAACTGAGCCCCCGGTTTGTGGGGCCGTTTAAGGTCCTCCGACGGATAAATGAGGTATCGTACTGGCTGCTCCTTCCCCCTCACTACCGTATCTCACCCACTTTTCATGTGTCTCTCCTCAGGTCGGTGGTTCCTGGTCCTCTGGCGGATGCCGTCCCCCGGGGTACGCCCCCTCCGCCCCTGGACATTGACAGCCGTCCGGCGTATGCGGTGAGGGACCTCCTGGACTCCAGGTTCCGTGGGGGACGGCTCCATTACCTGGTGGACTGGGAGGGGTATGGTCCTGAGGAGAGGAGCTGGGTTCCGGCTGGGGACGTTCTGGACCCCAACCTAATTTGGGACTTCCACCGTCGCCACCCTGATAGGCCCGCTCCTCGTCCTCGGGGTCGTCCTCCTGGCTGGCGACGTCCTGCGGCGGGAGCCACGCATCTGGGGTGGGGTACTGTCACGTCTCCTCCCGTTGCTCCCCTCCGGTGCTCTGATTCGCCGGTCTACTGAGCCACCGGTCTGAGCGCACCACCTCGGCAACACCGGAATGGAAACCCAACGCACCCTAATCACCTCCAGCGCACCTGCACCTCATCATCTCATCACCACCCCTATATAGCCCTGGACTGTTCAGTGTTGTGTTGTGTGTGATTAATAGTATCATGTCGTCTACTCGCTCTTTGTTGTGCTCTTGCTCATATTGTTGATTCCTGCGTCTGCGTCCTGCCTCTTCGTATCCTCAGTACTCGTCACAGTTATCCTCAAAGTGGGCAAAGAAGGTGTTTATCTTGTCCGGGAGCAAGACGTCGGTGTCCTCAACGTGGCTGGTTTTCCCGTGATTGTCTGGAGTCCCTGCCACATACGTCTCGTGTCTGAGCCATTGAATAACTACACTGTTTGTATTTGACCATATTCCCAGTCATCTTGCCGTGGTTAAATGCGGTGGTTCGCACTTTCAGTTTTGCGCGACTGCTGCCATCTATCCATGGTTTTTGGTTTGGGTAAGTTTTAATAGTCACAGTGGGAACAACATCCCCTATACACTTCCTGATGAACTCAGTCACTGTGTCACTGTATACGTCAATGTTATTCTCAGAGGCAACCAGGAACATATCCAAGTCCGCGTGATCAAAACAATCTTGAAGCATGGATTCCGATTGGTCAGACCAGCATTGAATAGACCTTAGTTTCTGCCTAAAGGAAGGGAGGAGCAGAATGGAGTCGTGATCTGATTTGCCGAAGGGAGGGCGGGGGAGGGCCTTGTAGGCATCCTGTAAGGGAGAGTAACAATGGTCGAGAGATTTTGAAAACGCGAGTACTACAGGCAATGTGTTGATAGAACTTCGGTAGCGGTTTCCTCAGATTTGCGTTTTCCCCAGCTACAATAAATGCGGCCTCAGGATATGTGGTTTCCAGTTTGCACAAAGTCCAGTGTAGTTCCTTGAGGGCCCAGGTATTTCTGTCTCATCGGTGAGAAGAGGGTTTAGAAACCTAGCAACCCCAAGGTTTACGTTGGGATCAGGGGCGGTGTGTTCATTAGGGCGATATGGGCGACGCACTGCCAAACGGGAAAAGGAAGGGATTTTTTTTCTAATCAATTATATCACGGCAACAGTAGTTATCAGTGTTCTAATTTAGACGTCTGATCTGCCATTAAATGTCCCTTTTGGGGCGATTTCAGTCAGGTTGAAAATCGCCCCAGAAGTCTCTCATAGACTCTCATGTAAAATCATTTTTTTTCAAATATCAGAGCTTTCAATACAATCTCTATGGGTTCCGGGAGGGCTTGCACTTACGCGCTTTCGTCATACGTAACATAACCATGAACGTAACTAAGAAAAGAGCGGGTAGCAGCGTCAATCAATTCACGTACTACTGTCAAGATGGCTAGCGTTCAGTGCAACTCGATTGTCTCTTTGAAAGAAGTTCCTTTTTGTCGGCGAACAAATCAAGATAAATTGGCAACGAAACAATTAGGACCTCCCAGACCAAATTTAATAATTCAACAGGTTTCTACTAAAGGGGGAAAGTCCTACACCTGAGGATTTTCCAAAAATTGGTACGAACGAAAAACCTGGCTAGCAGGCTGCGATGTAGCTAATGCAGTCTTCTGCTACCCCTGCTTACTCTTTCACCCTGAAGGCGGCACGGCAGACAGCACCGCTTGGACAGCGACTGGTGTAACGGACATGCACCATCTTTCAGAAAAGATTAAGAAACATGAGCTGTCAAAGACCCACATGGATAGCTGTTTGAGATTGTCTGCTTTGGGGAGAGTGAACATTGCCACTCAACTGGATGAGGGATACAGGCTAGCTGTCCGCCGCCACAACGATGAGGTTAGCAAGAACCGCCACATCCTCAGCCGGCTAATCCAGTGTGTGAAGTTTTGCGGAGTGTTTGAGTTAGCTTTGCGAGGCAAAGATGAAACTGAGGGCTCCACCAACCCTGGTATTTTTCTTGGACTTGTCAACTTTGTGGCACAATTAGATGAGGGGTTTTATGGAAATGCATATTGTTTATGCAGTGTTGAGGAATGTGAAAGAACACCCTTGATTATTTTTACTGTGATAACTTATTTTGCTTTTGTAAGCCAACACTTTTGAGATCAGTCAATAAATGCTTCTGGTATTGACTTATATGCTGCCCCTGTCTTCATGTTGTTGCTGGACATATCTTTTTTTAAATGTGTGTAGGTCACCTAAATCATCAGAAAAATTGCCCCCCCTGAGAATTTTTTCAGGAGCCGCCACTGGTTGGGATCACATACTAACAATGATTGCATAATTATCAAATGAATCAGTCTACACCAGAGTGCCCACGACACTTGATTTTTCCCTGCAGCCCTTGCCTTATAGAGGACCACAATGGAAACAAATCTCTTGAATGTTTTGTGTGTGTGTCTTCCACAATTTTGGTATCTGCTGCCTGGTGTAACATTTGTATGTGTTTTGAAATTGTCAAATCAAATAATTCCATTACAAGACACTTACTCAGGACAAACTTTACTGTTAATGTGAAAATTAAAAGTATGCTATAATTTCCCCCTCAAGGGTCAGAGTAATCCTTTATTTACATTTACATTTTAGTCATTTAGCAGACGCTCTTATCCAGAGCGACTTACAGTTAGTGAGTGCATACATTCTTTTATTTTTTTTATTTTTATTTTATTCTTTTTTTATATATATATATATATTTTTTCATACTGCCCCCCCGTGGGAATCGAACCCACAACCCTGGCGTTGCAAACGCCATGCTCTACCAACTGAGCTACATCCCTGCCGGCCATTCCCTCCCCTACCCTGGACGACGCTGTGCCAATTGTGCGCCGCCCCATGGGTCTCCCGGTCGCGGCCGGCTACGACAGAGCCTGGATTCGAACCAGGATCTCTAGTGGCACAGCTAGCACTGCGATGCAGTGCCTTAGACCACTGCGCCACTCGGGAGACACAGCGCCACTCGGGAGACACAGGACACAGACACAGGACTTCACACAAAGGTAAGCCTAGTTGCACTGGGATCAGTCACTCACTGCTAAGGCAGAGGTCTTAAGCCGAGTAACTGACTGTATTCCATTTGACAGGCATTAATGCGCTGGACAAGAGCATGTGACCGTCACATGAGGATACAGCGAAACCCAGGTGGTGTCCAGTAGGGGGCACTGTAGCAAATTTATTTAAAACTAAAAACTAAAATGGGTGTTTCCGTCCCTGTTTCATTCAATGTTTTTCCATTTAGTAATGGACATGGCCGTGACTTTCAACACATCGTGTCTCTGTCTCTGTTTCCTACACGGCCTGATTGACAGGACAGTGGCCTTCACCTTGAGCATTAGGACTGTGACCATGTGACCCATCTCACCATACTGACCACTTCTCAGTTTAATAAGGGGAGATTACATTATCTGGCACATGGTGCGAAGGATCTCCAAACTCTTGTATCTAAGTGTTGGAGATTAAAGTTAAATTGACATTACAAAATGACAGACCCATAGCAATAGAAGTGAAAACATATAGCTATATCTCTATGACAGACCACTCTGCTATGATTGCGTTCACTTAGGTTACTGTCTGTCATTGTTAGAGTAACTTATATCTCTGTGTACCTCGGTGGAGCCTGTTTGCCTGCGACTCACTCTGTCACTCATACTATAAATAAAACATACCACTCCTCCTACTGTCTGTGATGTCGCTATGGCTACCACTGACCTTCAGTGGGGACAGTCTAGAAAATGTCCTATTGGAAGGTAAGGAAATTATTATCCAGAACACTGAAATAGAATCACTAAAACAATTCCATTGGTTCCATATTCCATTCTGTGTCAATGTCTTACATGTAATGTAATGCCAGTTTTAGCAACAAGAAACAGTTTAAAAGTGCTAAATCGGATGACAAATCTGTGATTCTGAGAACAACCTGGCACCAGAGCCAGTCTGGGAGTCTCTCTGTCTCTCTCTCTCTCTCTCTCTCTCTCTCTCTCTCTCTCTCTCTCTCTCTCTCTCTCCTCTCGCTCCCTCTCTCTCTCGCTCCCTCTCCCTCTCTCTCTCGCTCCCTCTCCCTCTCTCTCTCGCTCCCTCTCTCTCTCTCTCTCTCTCTCTCTCTCTCTCTCTCTCTCTCTCGCTCCCTCTCCCTCTCTCTCTCTCTCGCTCCCTCTCTCTCTCTCTCTCTCTCTCTCTCTCTCGCTCCCTCTCTCTCTCGCTCCCTCTCCCTCCCTCTCTCTCTCTCTCTCTCTCGCTCCCTCTCTCTCTCGCTCCCTCTCCCTCTCTCTCTCGCTCTCTCTCTCTCTCTCTCTCTCTCTCTCTCTCTCTCTCGCTCCCTCTCTCTCTCGCTCCCTCTCTCTCTCTCTCTCTCTCTCTCTCTCTCTCTCTCTCTAATTAAATTTCAATTCAATTTAAGGGCTTTATTGGCATGGGAAACGTATGTTAACATTGCCAAAGCAAGTGAAGTAGATAGTAAACAAAAGTGAAATAAACAATAAATATTAACAGTAAACATTACACTCAAAAGTTTCAAAAGAATAAAGACATTTCAAATGTCATATTATGTATATATACAGTGTTGTAACAATCTCTCTCTCTCTCTCTCTCTCTCTCTCTCTCTGTCTCTCTCTCTGTGACATCATCAATCCCAGGCCGCAGAGCAGGCCATCCCTCTGTAATTTCAGAGCACTGAGCACACTGGAATGGCGTATATAGTGACACTTCCCTATATTGTAATACAGTCCAGAATATTTCTCCATGTCCCATAGTTGGAAAAATCAGGAAACAGTAAAGAAAAAGTGCAACATTATAGAATAAAAATGTGTTTTGGGTATTCGGAAACAGTTTCGTGTTTGTAGGACACAGACCAGTGTATCTGTTAGATTCAAAGAACAAAATTGAACCGTATCGGTATCCTGGAGCACAGTCTAAACTACACAGTCATCTGCCATTATGTTGGTGTTGACACACTGATGTCACAAGGCTCACTGAAAGATGGGAAGAAGACTACAGGGGATTAACGGAGCGATGGCACGTGTTCAGTACTGCCAGTAGTTATGACCACCAACAAGGTAAATGTCCTAGCAGTCCCTGGTACCTCCAGCTGCATAGAGAAGAAGGCTCACGGAAGGAAGCTGAGTTGGCTATACTGGAGCCTGATTGGTCCGGTCGGACAGATTACCTCACATACCGTACTGGAGTCTGATTGGTCCGGTAAAGCCTGATTACCTCACATACCGTACTGGAGATTGATAGGTCCGGTCGGCCAGATTACCTACATAAAATGCTGATGATTTCCTTAATTTTTGCACCAGCAAGAGGTGGCATTTATTGGGAATACCAGCAGATTGATACTAAAAGCATGCCATGTATGTTGGCATGTGTAATTCAATAGAAATTCCTTTCAGTCTGCATTCAGCCTTCCCAGACCCTGGTTTAGTCCTAGTTTGGTATTATAATGCATCATGAGATTCCTTTATGTAACTCAACACCGCCACCCTGTGGCCGTCATTGAGCAGAGGACAGACGGTTCATAAAGTAGTAGATACTGTAGATGATTTACACAAGCGAAGCGTTCAAATGTGTTAATAACATGGTAGTAGCGTTGTAATAATTGTTAATAGCATATTTCAGGAAAACCATATTTATAGAAAAGTATTCAATACAGCAACAGCATTTGATGCCTTTTTTTTTATAGGAAGACTTGCAAACCATAGACATACATATTCCTGTTTATATACATCATTGTTGCGTGGTAATATCGTGAAGACACGCCTTGACAGAATGCAGATGTATAGACGGAACACAAGACGTTGTTCATTTCTACAATCGTACAATTTTGTCACAGAGATGCATATTATAAACCTTCCATCTGTCTGTTATTTAAACAGTGTGTCTGTACGGCCCAATTCTTATATAAGATGTGTATTTTCTTCTCTAAGACCAGTCTTTCAACTAGCCCTGGACATGAAAAGAATGAAAACATTACTTTTAGTTCCTCTCTAATTCAGCCCAGCTGTAGTGGAAACAGGGTAATAAATGGCTCCGTTAACTGTAAAAACATTGTTCTTATTTTACCGTCCACTGGATCTTTACAAATATAATGCAATTAAAACCCATACTTCTTTTGATTTCCCCCTCCCCACCACTGAAAATATTATGATCGAAAATCTAAGATTATTTATTTCAGGTAGACTTTTAATTTTCCCATCCTCTTGTGGAAGGCAGTAGCTTATATCCCCCACTTGATCTAATGGATTGTTGAAGAGTTATGAAAACACAAATGGAACTGTGATTTACTCACCTTTTCTATTCATATATACACACCATTTATATACAGTATATACATATTTATATGACGGACTTTGACATTGGTCATTCTGTTATTGCTATTGCTGTTGCGTTGTTGCATTGTTGTTGCATTGTTGTTGCATTGTTGTTGCGTTGTTGCATTGTTGTTGCATTGTTGTTGCATTGTTGATGGGCTGTTGTGGAGCGGGTTCAAGTTCCTTGGCGTCCACATCACTAAGGACTTAACATGGTCCACACACCAACACAGTTATGAAGAAAGCAAGGCAGCACCTCTTCCCCCTCGGGAGGCTGAAAGGGTTTGGCACGGGCCCACGGATCCTCCAAAAGCTCTACAGCTGCACCATCAAGAGCATCCTGACTGGCTGCATCACCGCCTGGTATGGCAAATGCACCGCCCTCGACCGCAAAGCGCTACAGAGGGTGGTGCGGACAGCCCAGTACATCACTGGGGCCCGAGCTCCCTGCCATCCAGGACCTCTGTATCAGGCGGTGTCAGATGAAGGCCCGAAAAATTGCCAAAGACTCCAGCCACCCAAGCCATGGACTATTCACTCTGCTACCGTCCGGCAAACAGGCTCTGAGACAGCTTTTACCCCCAAGCCATAAGACCGCTAAATAGTCAACAAATGTTATTCAAACTATCTTGCACTGACCCTACGCACACTCACTAGACTTTATATACACACCATATACACACTCACTCACACACACTACATTGACACTCCCTCCAAAAACCCACACACTCACATATACTACATACATCAAATACTTTTTTTCTCTCACTGTATGTATGTATGTATGTATGTATGTATGAATGTATGTATGTATGTATGTATGTATGTATGTATGTATGAATGTATGTATGTATGTATGTATGTATGTATGTATGTATGTATGTATGTATGTATGTATGTATGTATGTATGTATGTATGTATGTATGTATGTATGCTCTGACTTCAGATCTAGCACCTCACAGTGCATTGGGACTTCATGACCTCATCCTTCCATCCAGGAGCCAGGACTGTAGAGGCCCTCTACAGTGTTCATTAACGGTGGATGAAGATGGGTATTTATCACCACAGTGCATAATCCACAGGCACTTCCATTAGCATCTCTATGATGACTTATTGCATCAACACAGTAACATTCACAAGCAGACAGAGCGCTATCTGAGGCACTGAGAGCGGTACCAAGCCTTGTCTGTGTTGGTCGTCTACCCAATAATAATATAATTATAATAGTGTCTAATAGTAGAATAACATTTATTTTTTTGTCAGATTGATTGGTTATCTACATATCAGTATTAGATGTGATGCAATTGGTATATACTGTAGCTGATTCATTACTTCCATTTCGACACAGTAACAAAGGAATGCAGATTAGTGTCAACATGGCCTCGGCCTACTCCCTCTAAGTCAGAAACGGGTGCATTGTGTGTGTGAACTGTGATAGGCCTAACCAACATTGTCGTCATCTGAAGATATCATACATGTCTGACTGACCTCAATAAGACAGCAATGACCTGAGGAAACATCTTATCTAGTTCCCTTCTTCATCCGGAGGTCATGAAAGGAGTTTTGGTCACGTCGGGTCGGGTGACACATCTATTCAGATTTAGTCAGACGGAAGCTGTTATTTCTTGTTATTTTATTCCCCCCCCCCCTGACGTGTTCCGACTTGGAATTTCGATAAAGTAATCAACATACAATGACGGAATGTCCGTGGCGTGGGATGCTGTGTTTGCGCTTCACAGTATGTGTGTCAGGATCAATTAAAGACACCTTTCATGGTGTTGAATGAACTAAAGCACGTATGTCATTTGGTTTCGCCACCTTCTCGACGGAGTTTGACTTTTTAAAGAAACGGGCCGCGTAGCGTACTGAAGGGCGTTCCTCTCCACACATGCGCACTAGCCTACTTCATCCATTGCCTGTGAGAGGAGAGGAGAGGAGGGGGAGGCAGAAGTTGCATCCATGGAGCTGGAGTGGAGGGGTAAAGTGGAACCGCATTAAGGGAACAAGAAGACTTATATATATTTTAAAGGTTGCTGAGAATCAACGTGGTAGTTTTAGAGAAAGTAGGTGAATCAAGTGTCGCAGTCTGGTGCGAAAAAACGTTGTTATCTGACAGGGCAAATTGACCTGATCGCAATGCAACCAGCTCGTTGGCGAGGGAAGAAGGAAGAGCGCTCGCCTTTCTCCCAGACCAGTGGATTGGAGCAAATTCTATTGTGATGCTAAAGTCAAGTCGGAAGAGAGAGAGGGCTGACAAACTATCAAAAGTGAAGCTATCTACATTTTCAGTAAAGATGATTATTTTGTCGTTTGTTCTATCCGTTTAATGTTATTTTGTGGACTGTTTAATTTTCATCACTTGTTGCTGACTGTTGGAATGAAAGTAAACTTGTTTCAACTAGACTGCCGTTAGATGGGCAAACCATGTTTCATTCGCTGACTAAGATTAGGTGATGCTAGGAAATGATTTATCCTTTAGGAGTGGACGTTCCCCTTTTGCTATGCGGAAGACTTTAAGAAAAGGAGAAGAGAAGCAGTGGGTCTGTTGGACTGAATAGGACCGACCCACCAGGCTATAGGGCTACCTCGGCGGTGTTAGGTGATAATGGATAGCAGTCTCCCGAGCTACAGTACAGTCAGACACCGAGGAAAGACGCTGTTTCTGGAGGCTCGACTCCTGGGTGGAGCTCCCTGGGGGTTTCAGCTCAAAGGAGGTCTGGAACATGGAGAGGAGTTGATCATCTCAAAGGTAAGGAAGGTGTGTGTGTGTGTGTCAGGTGTAGCTTACCACCACCGTCCTAACTATCCTCCTTCCCCAAGTTGTTACATTGCATTCAGGCCTATGGCTCATAGCTATTTGCTATGAACACAGCTGTCATAATATTGATGATGTGAAGAGTCCCCAAGGGCGACATTGTTACTCCCCCCAGGACAGTGACTTGTGACAGTGTTACAATGTCTCTATTTACAGGGTCTGATACAATGTGCATTTTCATAGAAGAGCATTGAGCAATTTTGATTCAAATAGTATTCAAATCTGCACTACATGTTGCAACAGATACCTGTACCAAGAAATCCTAAATAGGAAGTCTATCCTTTAGTCAGATATTGAGGTGTGTTTTTCCATATGCCTCATCAAGAGCAGCCTAATGTTTACCTTTAGTAGCAGACTGAATACAATTCATCATTAGGGGGGGAAAAAGGTATGTTTACAAATGTACATTCCAGTTCCATAACTCCAATCCGGTGAATAAATCTTGACCAAACACAGTTGACAGACACACCGTTCAGTTGAGTTTAATTATATTTCTCTGACCCAGTGTTGAAGAATGGGGCCATTCACCGTGCCTGCGTAGTTCCCTGATAAACCTCTTTGCTGGTGCAGACAAAAGTATGTCAACTAAATCAAATCAAACAGTTTAGCAGATGTTATAGCAGATGTCATAGCATAGTTATAGCAGATGTGCAGCGAAATGCATGTGTTACTAGCTCTTAACAGTGCAGTATAATACTTGTGTTACTAGCTCTTAACAGTGCAGTATAATACTTGTGTTACTAGCTCTTAACAGTGCAGTATAATGCGTGTGTTACTAGCTCTTAACAGTGCAGTATAATGCATGTGTTACTAGCTCTTAACAGTGCAGTATAATACTTGTGTTACTAGCTCTTAACAGTGCAGTATAATGCATGTGTTACTAGCTCCTAACAGTGCAGTATAATGCATGTGTTACTAGCTCTTAACAGTGCAGTATAATACTTGTGTTACTAGCTCTTAACAGTGCAGTATAATGCTTGTGTTACTAGCTCTTAACAGTGCAGTATAATGCGTGTGTTACTAGCTCCTAACAGTGCAGTATAATACTTGTGTTACTAGCTCTTAACAGTGCAGTATAATGCGTGTGTTACTAGCTCTTAACAGTGCAGTATAATGCGTGTGTTACTAGCTCTTAACAGTGCAGTATAATGCGTGTGTTACTAGCTCGTAACAGTGCAGTATAATACTTGTGTTACTAGCTCCTAACAGTGCAGTATAATGCTTGTGTTACTAGCTCTTAACAGTGCAGTATAATGCGTGTGTTACTAGCTCCTAACAGTGCAGTATAATGCGTGTGTTACTAGCTCCTAACAGTGCAGTATAATGCGTGTGTTACTAGCTCTTAACAGTGCAGTATAATGCTTGTGTTACTAGCTCTTAACAGTGCAGTATAATGCTTGTGTTACTAGCTCTTAACAGTGCAGTATAATACTTGTGTTACTAGCTCTTAACAGTGCAGTATAATACTTGTGTTACTAGCTCTTAACAGTGCAGTATAATACTTGTGTTACTAGCTCTTAACAGTGCAGTATAATACTTGTGTTACTAGCTCTTAACAGTGCAGTATAATGCTTGTGTTACTAGCTCTTAACAGTGCAGTATAATACTTGTGTTACTAGCTCTTAACAGTGCAGTATAATACTTGTGTTACTAGCTCTTAACAGTGCAGTATAATGCTTGTGTTACTAGCTCTTAACAGTGCAGTATATTACTTGTGTTACTAGCTCCTAACAGTGCAGTATAATGCGTGTGTTACTAGCTCCTAACAGTGCAGTATAATGCGTGTGTTACTAGCTCCTAACAGTGCAGTATAATGCGTGTGTTACTAGCTCCTAACAGTGCAGTATAATGCGTGTGTTACTAGCTCGTAACAGTGCAGTATAATGCTTGTGTTACTAGCTCTTAACAGTGCAGTATAATGCTTGTGTTACTAGCTCTTAACAGTGCAGTATAATGCTTGTGTTACTAGCTCTTAACAGTGCAGTATAATGCTTGTGTTACTAGCTCTTAACAGTGCAGTATATTACTTGTGTTACTAGCTCCTAACAGTGCAGTATAATGCGTGTGTTACTAGCTCCTAACAGTGCAGTATAATGCGTGTGTTACTAGCTCCTAACAGTGCAGTATAATGCGTGTGTTACTAGCTCCTAACAGTGCAGTATAATGCGTGTGTTACTAGCTCGTAACAGTGCAGTATAATGCTTGTGTTACTAGCTCTTAACAGTGCAGTATAATACTTGTGTTACTAGCTCGTAACAGTGCAGTATAATACTTGTGTTACTAGCTCTTAACAGTGCAGTATAATGCTTGTGTTACTAGCTCGTAACAGTGCAGTATAATACTTGTGTTACTAGCTCTTAACAGTGCAGTATAATACTTGTGTTACTAGCTCTTAACAGTGCAGTATAATACTTGTGTTACTAGCTCCTAACAGTGCAGTATAATACTTGTGTTACTAGCTCATAACAGTGCAGTATAATACTTGTGTTACTAGCTCCTAACAGTGCAGGATAATGTAATGTGCGTGTGTTTGTGAGCATGGGTGTATGTGCGTGTGTGAGTGTATATGTGAGTACCGGAGTCTGCTTGTGTATGAGGTGTGTATAAGGTGTGTATAAGGTGTGTATGAGGTGTGTATGAGGTGTGTATAAGGTGTGTATGAGGTGTGTATAAGGTGTGTATGAGGTGTGTATGAGGTGTGTATGAGGTGTGTATAAGGTGTGTATAAGGTGTGTGTGTGTGTGTAAGTGAGTATCTTTGTCTCTTACTAGAGAAGATTGCTTGATGTCTATTTAACAATCTGATGGCCTGGAGATTCAGTCTTTCGGTCCCGGCTTTGATGCACCTGTAATGTCTCTGTCTGCTAGATGGTAGCAGAGTGAACAGACCGTGACTCGGGTGGCTGAGGTCCTTGATGATCTTCTTGGCCTTCCTTTGACACAGAGTGCTGTAAATGTCATGGAGGGCAGGCAGCGTGCCCTGTGTGATGCGTTGGGCTGACTGCACCACCCTCTGGAGAGCCATTCGGTTGAGGGCGGTGCAGTTGCCGTACCAGGCGGTGATGCATCCCAGTGTGAGGGTCTTAGGGGCCATGCAACATTTATTTAGCCGCCAGAGGATGTAGAGGCGCTGTTGCACCTTCTTCACCACGGTGTCGGTGTGGTGGGACCATTTCAGGTCCCCAGTGATGTGTACGTCAAGGAACTTGAAGCTTTTGACCCACTCCACTGCAGCCCCATCGATGTGGAGGGGGGGCGTGCTCTCTCTTCTGTCTCCTGTAGTCAGGTCCTTCGCCAGGGCTCTAATATCCTGCCTGTAGGCTGTCTCGTCGCTGTTGGTAAATCAGGCCTACCACTGTCGTGTCATCTGCAAACTTGATGATGGTGTTGGAGTCGTGCATAGCCACGCAGTCATGGGTGAACAGGGAGTACAGGAGGGGGGTGAGTACACACCCCTGGGGGGCACCCTTGTTGAGTATCAGCGTGGCAGAGGTGTTGCCTACCCTCGCCACCTGGGGTCTAGGACCCAGTTGCACAGGGAGGGTTCAGACCCCAGGACCCTGATCTTAGTGACAAGCTTGGAGGGCGCCATGGTGTTGAAAGCAGAGCTGTAGTTGATGAACAGCATTTTCACATATGTATCCCTCTTGTCCAGGTGGGATAGGGTGGTGTGCAGTGCAACGGCGATAGTGTTGTTCGTGGATCTGTTGGGGCAGTATGCCAATTGTACTGGGTCTAGGACTAGGACTAGGGTGTGGGAAAATGTGGAGGTAATATGGTCCTGGACTAGTCTGTCAAAGCGATAGTCATTCAGTTCAGTTACCTTAGCTTGCTTGGGTACAGGAACAATGGTGGACATCTTAAAGCATGTAGGGACAACAGACTGGGATAGGGAGAGATTTAATATGTCCGTAAACACTCCAGCCAGTTGTCTACGCATGCTCTAAGGACGCGGCTTGGTAATGCCGTCTGGGCCGGCAGCCTTGCGAGGGTTAACACACTTGAAAGACCTACTCAAGTCGGCTACAGAGATCGGGAGGTGGCTGGTTTTCCCTTTATAATCTGTGATTGTCTGATTCCCTGCCACATGCGTCTCGTTTCTGAGCCATTGAAATGCGACTCCATTTGTCCCTTTAATGTATTTTTGCCTCTTTGATTGACTCACGGAGGTCGCAGCTGGTCTGTTTGTACTCGTCCATGTTCCCAGTCACCTTCCTGTGGTTAAATGTGATGGGTTCACGCTTTCAGTTTTGAGCAAATGCTTCCATCTAGCCACGTTTTTTTTGGGTTTGGATACGTTCTAATCATCACTGTAGGAACTACATCCTCAATGCTCTTTCTGATGTAACAGTCAGTGTAGTCGTCAATGTTATTCCCCGAGGCGACCCGGAACACATCCCAGCCCACGTGATCAAAACAGTCTTGTAGCATGGATTCCGATTGGTCAGACCAACGTTGAACACACCTTACCACGAGTGCTTCCGGCTTTAATTTCTTTGTTTTGGGAATAGAGGTCAGTGAGTTAAGGGGAGTTGCCGTAGTTTGGGGAATAGTTATTAAACCAGCAATTTGATGCTCCAATCCGGAGTGCCCTGTAAAACATCTTCCAGAGGGGTGTGGAATGGATTCAGCTCTGCAGTGGAGCAACTGAATTAATATAATTGTCTTGGAGGCATGTCAATGTTTGGCTACACAAACATGGTAACGCTAACACTTAGTAACAATTACTCTCAATAGTTTAATTCTGAACAGAACCAATATTTTCTTCGTTCCGTTCCACTGTTCCGACCAGCAAAATAAAGTTATGAACCGGTTCGAACAAAAAGAAACGCGCTGGGCATCTTGTTGTTATCTGAATTAGGCCCACAGATTTATATACCTACGGAGGAGCAGCGTCTGTGAAGGAACTTTGAATGTCTTTGAACTTCAGAGAGTTGGCTTAACTAACGTTGGACCAGAACTAGCCCTTGAATCATGACTCTCAGTTCCATTCCATTCCATTACACATAATTCCGCCTAGAGTTTTCGAAATCTAGACCAGAGCTAGCTAGCTAACGAGCTTGTGTGTGCAGAGCGGCACCAGAATTAAAATAAAAACACAACTTACCTTTTTGTAGTTGATAAATCCAATGTGAAATGTGACGACTACAGTATCCTTAAAACCCCCTAGAGTCGATGTCCACTCCCCTGCGGAAATCTAAATCGCATAATAAAAAAATCCCCATAAAAATCAGTCAGTTTAAGCTAGAGATATGACAGAGCTACAGCGGTGTTTGTCAGACCATGAGACATCCCAAAAATGTGTCTTCTCACAGAATCACCTGTACTGTCCAAACGGTTTGGCCTACAAACCCCTCTACAGAAAGAAGAGACTCTCACGAACACGATGGTGTTCTCTGTTTTGCTCTACGACCCCCACAAGCATCTTGGGACTGAAGTCGGTACAGCCGATCTGCCAACTTCTGTCTGTAGCGTCCAAACAGTTTTGGGCTACAAACTAATATGACCCCGCTGTGGAAAGGTGAGACTCTCATGAACACATACACATACGCAGGCCTCACGAGACTCGTCTGAAGGTCCCCCAGTACCAGTTGAAAAAATGAGACTGTTAAGGGGTTAAATACATGTAAAAAAACAAAAAAACTAATTGTTTCCTCATCTTTCTTATATCTCTCAGAACAGACACTTCAGAACAAACTTATTTTGGGGTGAGGGGAAGAAAACTATCTGTTGTTCCATGTAGTGAATCTGTTTTTACATTTACATTTTAATAATTTAGCAGACGCTTTTATCCAGAGCGACTTACAGTTAGTGAGTGCATACATTTTTCATACACATTCAATGCGTTTGTATATGGGCTAATAGCAGGAAGGCCAAAACGTATTTTTCATCAAATATTTTTTTTATTCAGTTTATATTTTTTTATACTTCAAGGGGTCTTAAAATTCCAAATCAAATAGCTAAATGGTCCTTGGTACGACCTTCTTAAAACAATTCCATAAATTATTTTACTGAACCGGTTCCAACCCCTGGTTTAAACTATTACATTGACAGCTAAAGTGCTCCAGCTCCTTCAGGTTGGATGGGTTCCGCTGGTGTACAGCAATCTTTAAATCATACCACAGATTATCAATTGGATTGAGGTCTGGGCTTTGACTAGGCCATTCCAAGACATTTAAATGTTTCCCCTTAAACCACTTGAGTGTTGCTTTAGCAGTATGCTTAGGGTCATAGGACTGCTGGAAGGTGAACCTCCGTCCCAGTCTCAAATCTCTGGAAGACTGAAACAGGTTTCCCTCAAGAATTTCCCTGTATTTAGCGCCATCCATCATTCCTTCAATTCTGACCAGTTTCCCAGTCCCTGCCGATGAAAAACATCCCCACAGCATGGGATGGTGTTCTTGGGGTGATGAGAGGTATTGGGTTTTGCCAGACATAACATTTTCCTTGATGGCCAAAAGGCTCAATTTTAGTCTCATCTGACCAGAGTACCTTCTTCCATATGTTTGGGTAGTCTCCCACATGCCTTTTGGCGAACACCAAACGTAAAGGCCAGCTCTGTGGAGTGTACAGCTTAAAGTGGTCCTATGGACAGAAACTCCAATCTCTGCTGGGGAGCTTTGCAGCTCCTTCAGGGTTATCTTTGGTCTCTTTGATTAATGCCCTCCTTGCCTGGTCCGTGAGTTTTGGTGGGCAGCCCTCTCTTGGCAGGTTTGTTGTGGTGCCATATTCTTTCAATTTTTTAATAATGGATTTAATGGTGCTCCGTGGGATGTTCAAAGTTCCTGATATTTTTTTATAACCCAACCCTGATCTGTACTTCTCCACAACTTTGTCCCTGACCTGTTTGGAGAGCTCCTTGGGCTTCATGGTGCCGCTTGCTTGGTTGTGGCCCTTGCTTAGTGGTGTTGCAGACTCTGGGGCCTTTCAGAACAGGTGTATATATACTGAGATCATGTGACACTTAAATAAAGTCCACCTGTGTGCAATCTAACTAATTTACATTTTACGTTTTAGTCATTTAGCAGACGCTCTTATCCAGAGCGACTTACAGTTAGTGAGTGCATACATTTTCATACTGGCCCGCCATGGGAATCGAACCCACAACCCTGGCGTTGCAAACACCATGCTCTACCAACTGAGCTACACAATTATGTGACTTCTGAAGGTAATTGGTTGCACCAGATCTTATTTAGGGGCTTCATAGCAAAGGGGGTGAATACATATGCACGCACCACTTTTCCAGTATTTATTTTTTTGAATTTTTTGAAACAAGTTATTTTTTAAATTCCACTTCACCAATTTGGACTATTTTGTGTATGTCCATTACATGAAATCCAATTAAAAATCCATTTAAATTACAGGTTGTAATGCAACAAAATAGGAAAAACACCAAGGGGGATGAATACTTTTGCAAGGCACTCTATGTGTCTGATCTGAGCTATCACAACAATGAATTGCATGGCCGACACTTTCTCGTTTCTGTTGTCAGTAGGTTTTGATGATCTCATTCTATTGTTGATTTTAAATCAGGCTGCTACAGTTTAACAGGTAGGGCTGGCGTAACATGTACATTTCTGTTAGAAAAACATTAAAATATTACATGAAACTGCACTTTACACTGTGTCCTGCCTTCTTTGGCACATGAGGACAGTTAGCCTACAAAGATAACTCCACCATGAGTATGAACTCCACAGAGAGGTTAGGGAGGGTCTGACATTTTTCCATTTTTAATCATATCTAGTGTTGTAGTGCTGGTAGTGTCTGTGTTTTTTCAATACAGAACACTTGGCAAACACTCTTGTCTTTGCAAGTTATTTCATATTCTCGGAAGGGGTGTTGAACAACAGAAGACTGACACAGAGTTGAGAGGCATCAGCGAGGGGAAGGGGTGATGGTAAGGCAACAGGGGTGTTGAACAACAGAAGACTGACACAGAGTTGAGAGGCATCAGCGAGGGGAAGGGGTGATGGTAAGGCAACAGGGGTGTTAAACAACAGAAGACTGACACAGAGTTGAGAGGCATCAGCGAGGGGAAGGGGTGATGGTAAGGCAACAGGGATGTTGAACAACAGAAGAGTGACACAGAGTTGAGAGGCATCAGCGAGGGGAAGGGGTGATGGTAAGGCAACAGGGGTGTTAAACAACAGAAGACTGACACAGAGTTGAGAGGCATCAGCGAGGGGAAGGGGTGATGGTAAGGCAACAAGGGTGTTGAACAACAGAAGAGTGACACAGAGTTGAGAGGCATCAGCGAGGGGAAGGGGTGATGGTAAGGCAACAGGGATGTTAAACAACAGAAGAGTGACACAGAGTTGAGAGGCATCAGCGAGGGGAAGGGGTGATGGTAAGGCAACAGGGATGTTAAACAACAGAAGACTGACACAGAGTTGAGAGGCATCAGCGAGGGGAAGGGGTGATGGTAAGGCAACAGGGATGTTGAACAACAGAAGACTGACACAGAGTTGAGAGGCATCAGCGAGGGGAAGGGGTGATGGTAAGGCAACAGGGATGTTAAACAACAGAAGAGTGACACAGAGTTGAGAGGCATCAGCGAGGGGAAGGGGTGATGGTAAGGCAACAGGGATGTTAAACAACAGAAGAGTGACACAGAGTTGAGAGGCATCAGCGAGGGGAAGGGGTGATGGTAAGGAGAGGCATCAGCGAGGGGAAGGGGTGATGGTAAGGAGAGGCATCAGCGAGGGGAAGGGGTGATGGTAAGGCAACAGGGATGTTAAACAACAGAAGAGTGACACAGAGTTGAGAGGCATCAGCGAGGGGAAGGGGTGATGGTAAGGCAACAGGGATGTTAAACAACAGAAGAGTGACACACAGTTGAGAGGCATCAGCGAGGGGAAGGGGTGATGGTAAGGCAACAGGGATGTTAAACAACAGAAGAGTGACACAGAGTTGAGAGGCATCAGCGAGGGAAGGGGTGATGGTAAGGCAACAGGGGTGTTAAACAACAGAAGACTGACACAGAGTTGAGAGGCATCAGCGAGGGGAAGGGGTGATGGTAAGGCAACAGGGATGTTGAACAACAGAAGACTGACACAGAGTTGAGAGGCATCAGCGAAGGGAAGGGGTGATGGTAAGGCAACAGGGATGTTAAACAACAGAAGAGTGACACAGAGTTGAGAGGCATCAGCGAGGGGAAGGGGTGATGGTAAGGCAACAGGGATGTTAAACAACAGAAGAGTGACACAGAGTTGAGAGGCATCAGCGAGGGGAAGGGGTGATGGTAAGGCAACAGGGATGTTGAACAACAGAAGAGTGACACAGAGTTGAGAGGCATCAGCGAGGGGAAGGGGTGATGGTAAGGCAACAGGGGTGTTAAACAACAGAAGACTGACACAGAGTTGAGAGGCATCAGCGAGGGAAGGGGTGATGGTAAGGCAACAAGGGTGTTGAACAACAGAAGAGTGACACAGAGTTGAGAGGCATCAGCGAGGGAAGGGGGTGATGGTAAGGCAACAGGGATGTTAAACAACAGAAGAGTGACACAGAGTTGAGAGGCATCAGCGAGGGGAAGGGGTGATGGTAAGGCAACAGGGATGTTAAACAACAGAAGACTGACACAGAGTTGAGAGGCATCAGCGAGGGGAAGGGGTGATGGTAAGGCAACAGGGATGTTGAACAACAGAAGACTGACACAGAGTTGAGAGGCATCAGCGAGGGAAGGGGGTGATGGTAAGGCAACAGGGATGTTAAACAACAGAAGAGTGACACAGAGTTGAGAGGCATCAGCGAGGGAAGGGGTGATGGTAAGGCAACAGGGATGTTAAACAACAGAAGAGTGACACAGAGTTGAGAGGCATCAGCGAGGGAAGGGGTGATGGTAAGGCAACAGGGATGTTAAACAACAGAAGACTGACACAGAGTTGAGAGGCATCAGCGAGGGGAAGGGGTGATGGTAAGGCAACAGGGATGTTGAACAACAGAAGACTGACACAGAGTTGAGAGGCATCAGCGAGGGGAAGGGGTGATGGTAAGGCAACAGGGATGTTAAACAACAGAAGAGTGACACAGAGTTGAGAGGCATCAGCGAGGGGAAGGGGTGATGGTAAGGCAACAGGGATGTTAAACAACAGAAGAGTGACACAGAGTTGAGAGGCATCAGCGAGGGAAGGGGTGATGGTAAGGCAACAGGGATGTTAAACAACAGAAGAGTGACACAGAGTTGAGAGGCATCAGCGAGGGAAGGGGGTGATGGTAAGGCAACAGGGATGTTAAACAACAGAAGAGTGACACAGAGTTGAGAGGCATCAGCGAGGGGAAGGGGGTGATGGTAAGGCAACAGGGGTGTTAAACAACAGAAGAGTGACACACAGTTGAGAGGCATCAGCGAGGGGAAGGGGTGATGGTAAGGCAACAGGGGTGTTAAACAACAGAAGAGTGACACACAGTTGAGAGGCATCAGCGAGGGGAAGGGGTGATGGTAAGGCAACAGGGATGTTAAACAACAGAAGAGTGACACAGAGTTGAGAGGCATCAGCGAGGGGAAGGGGTGATGGTAAGGCAACAGGGGTGTTAAACAACAGAAGACTGACACAGAGTTGAGAGGCATCAGCGAGGGGAAGGGGTGATGGTAAGGCAACAGGGATGTTGAACAACAGAAGACTGACACAGAGTTGAGAGGCATCAGCGAAGGGAAGGGGTGATGGTAAGGCAACAGGGATGTTAAACAACAGAAGAGTGACACAGAGTTGAGAGGCATCAGCGAGGGGAAGGGGTGATGGTAAGGCAACAGGGATGTTAAACAACAGAAGAGTGACACAGAGTTGAGAGGCATCAGCGAGGGAAGGGGTGATGGTAAGGCAACAGGGATGTTAAACAACAGAAGAGTGACACAGAGTTGAGAGGCATCAGCGAGGGGAAGGGGTGATGGTAAGGAGAGGCATCAGCGAGGGGAAGGGGTGATGGTAAGGAGAGGCATCAGCGAGGGGAAGGGGTGATGGTAAGGAGAGGCATCAGCGAGGGGAAGGGGTGATGGTAAGGAGAGGCATCAGCGAGGGGAAGGGGTGATGGTAAGGAGAGGCATCAGCGAGGGGAAGGGGTGATGGTAAGGAGAGGCATCAGCGAGGGGAAGGGGTGATGGTAAGGAGAGGCATCAGCGAGGGGAAGGGGTGATGGTAAGGAGAGGCATCAGCGAGGGGAAGGGGTGATGGTAAGGAGAGGCATCAGCGAGGGGAAGGGGTGATGGTAAGGAGAGGCATCAGCGAGGGGAAGGGGTGATGGTAAGGCAACAGGGGAGTTGAACTGGAACTGGATATTCAGCACATTCTGACCATGAGGCAGTAAGTCTGGAGCATGCAGCCTACTCTGTGAACTGGGGCTAGACTGGGCAACGTGTGTGTGGTAGCGAGAGAGTGGGGGAGAGAGAGAGAGTGAGAGAGAGGGTGTGTGGGAGAGAGAGAGAGAGAGAGGTGTGTGTGGTATAGAGGGGTGTGGCAGTGGGGAAAATGTTATTGAGCGTATTCTTTCAGCGCTTCACACACTAATCTGCTTTACTGCAGGAGGGATGTGGGGGTGCCTGCGTCAACACTACGAGTCTCACCAGCAGCAGTAGCAGCTCTGCCGGGTCAGGGCAGCCACACAGAGACATGCTTCCCCAGGTGGCTACACAGCAGAGAGGCCCGGGGGAACCCAGAGACAGAACCATGACAGGGCCAGAGAGCATGGCCAGAGACAGAACCATGACAGGGCCAGAGAGCAGGGCCAGAGAGCAGGGCCAGAGAGCAGGGCCAGAGAGCAGGGCCAGAGACAGAACCATGACAGGGCCAGAGAGCAGGGCCAGAGAGCAGGACAAGAGAGCAGGGCCATAGAGCAGGGCCATAGAGCAGGGCAAGAGAGCAGGGCATGGTAGTCTGGTGTGGTATAGGTCAGAGATGGCTAGTTGCCTGCTGGTGCTTTACTGCGTGTCCAGCTAGTATGATGCTCGTTCTTGGTAGGCTTAATTCAGCAGATTTGAATGTGCCAAGACATCAAGCCTCTATCACGGCCCCTTGCCGTTCTGTGCCCCCAGCCCCCACACAACCTCTTGTAAAGCCGGGCAAGAGTGAAATCCAGAATGTAGCCCAGGTTTCTGGCTAAGGTCCAAGAGAGAGAGAGGGAGAGAAGAGAGAGAGAGAGAATGAGAGTGAGAAAGAGAACGAGAGGAATGTCAACACCAAGAGCTCAGCTAGTTTGAAAAGAAACAAAAGGAGAGAGGGAGAAAGATAATAGATACCCAATCCAGACTGAAAGAGAATGGATACCCAATCCAGTCTGAAAGAGAATAGATACCCAATCCAGTCTGAAAGAGAATAGATAACCAATCCAATCTGAAAGAGAATGGATACCCAATCCAGTCTGAAAGAGAATAGATACCCAATCCAGTCTGAAAGAGAATGGATACCCAATCCAGTCTGAATGAGAATAGATACCCAATCCAGTCTGAAAGAGAATGGATACCCAATCCAGTCTGAAAGAGAATAGATACCCAATCCAGTCTGAAAGAGAATAGATACCCAATCCAGTCTGAAAGAGAATAGATACCCAATCCAGTCTGAAAGAGAATAGATACCCAATCCAGTCTGAAAGAGAATAGATACCCAATCCAGCCTGAAAGAGAATAGATACCCAATCCAGTCTGAAAGAGAATAGATACCCAATCCAGCCTGAAAGAGAATAGATACCCAATCCAGCCTGAAAGAGAATATATACCCAATCCAGTCTGAATGAGAATAGATACCCAATCCAGTCTGAAAGAGAATGGATACCCAATCCAGTCTGAAAGAGAATAGATACCCAATCCAGTCTGAAAGAGAATAGATACCCAATCCAGACTGAAAGAGAATAGATACCCAATCCAGTCTGAAAGAGAATAGATACCCAATCCAGTCTGAAAGAGAATAGATACCCAATCCAGACTGAATGAGAATAGATACCCAATCCAGTCTGAAAGAGAATAGATACCCAATCCAGACTGAATGAGAATAGATACCCAATCCAGTCTGAAAGAGAATAGATACCCAATCCAGTCTGAATGACAATAGATACCCAATCCAGACTGAATGACAATAGATACCCAATCCAGTCTGAAAGAGAATAGATACCCAATCCAGTCTGAATGAGAATAGATACCCAATCCAGTCTGAATGACAATAGATACCCAATCCAGTCTGAAAGAGAATATATACCCAATCCAGTCTGAATGACAATAGATACCCAATCCAGTCTGAATGACAATGAGATACCCAATCCAGTTTGAATGAGAATAGATACCCAATCCAAGTTGTTATCTATTGTCATTCAGTCTGGATTGGGTATCTATGGGGGGGAATGAGAATAGATACCCAATCCAGTCTGAATGACAATAGATACCCAATCCAGTCTGAATGAGAATAGATACCCAATCCAAGTTGTTATTTTATGTGGTTGTTATTGAAGGCCCATACTGGGGACAGTGTGTTAGCACTCAGACATGCTGTCCTGCTAACCTGGGACTGCTAGAAGAAGAGGGTTAAGGAAAGGTTAAGATAATTAGTATTTTTGTTCATGTCCATGGTTGCCTCTCAGATGGCATCCTCTTCCCTATATAGTGCACTACTTTTGACCATATAGCCTTATGAGCCCTGGTCAAAAGTAGTGCACTACATAGGGAATAGGATGCGATTTGGGAGGAAGGCCATATTGATAGGTTCATTGTCAGAGCCTTGGCAGCATCTGTAGTTAAAGAGAAAGAGGTATTTTAAGACACTTTAGCAAATCCCCCCTGGCCTTTTCTCTATTTACCACAAAGGAAGTGCAAAACAATGTATGCCTGCTTCTCTGATTATAGAAAATATTTTACACATTTTCAATTGCAATATTATGTCAGAAGGCCAATTATACACACCGAATAATAATATAAACACAACATGTAAAGTGTTGATCCCATGTTTCAAAAGCTGAAATAAAAGATCCCAGAAATGTTCCATACACACAAAAAGCTTATTTCTCAAAAATGTTGTGCACAAATTTGTTAGTGAGCATTTCTCCTTTGCGAAGATAATCCATCCACCTGACAGGTGTGGCATATCAAGAAGCTGATTAAACAGCATGATCATTACACAGGTACACATTGTGCTGGGGACAATAAAAGGCCACTCTAAAATGTGCAGTTTTGTCACACAACACAATGCCACAAATATCTCAAGTGTTGAGGGAGCATGCAATTGGCATCCTGACTGCAGGAATGTCCACCAGAGCTGTTGCCAGAGAATTAAATGTTCATTTCTCTACCATAAGCCGATGTCATTTTAGAGAATTTGGCAGTATGTCCAACCGGCCTCACCTCATGGCAGATGTTGTGAATGGAGTGCCCCATGGTGGCGGTGGGGTTATGGTATGGGCAGGCATAAGGTATGGACAACGAACATAAATGCATTTTATTGATGGCAATTTGAATGCACAGAGTTACCGTGATGAGATCCTGAGGCCTGTTGTCGTGCCATTCATCCGCTGCCATCACCTCATGTTTCAGCATGATAATGCACGGACCCATGTCGCAAGGATCTCTACACAATTCCTGTAAACTGAAAATGTCCCAGTTCTTCCATGGCCTGCATACTCACCAGGCATGTCACCCATTGAGCATGTTTGGGATGCTCTGGATCGATGTGTACGACAGCGTGTTCCAGTTCCCGCCAATATCCAGCAACTTCGCACAGCCATTGAAGAGTGGGACAACATTCCACAGGCCACAATCAACAGCCTGATCAACAGCCTGATCAACTCTATGTGAAGGAGATCTGTTGCGCTGCATGAGTGTGTATGCGCTGTCACACCAGATACTGACTGGTTTTCTGATCCACGCCCCTACCTTAAAAAAAAAAATATCTGTGATGCATATCTGGGGCCTCATTTATTTATTTCAATTGACTGATTTCCTTTATATGAACTGTAACTCAGGAAAATCTTTGAAATTGTTGCATTTTGCGTTGATATTTTTGCTCAGTGTAGTTATAATGCATGCTCCAGTTATATTCTGTCTGAGGGCCAACTCAACATGGGAATACAGCAGGTGTTAGATGACAGTTTACAAATGACTGGAGCATGTAAGCTATCTGAAATGACTGGAGTATGTAAGCTATATGAAATGACTGGAGCATATAAGCTATCTGAAATGACTGGAGTATGTGAGCTATATGAAATGACTGGAGAATGTAAGCTATCTGAAATGACTGGAGCATGGAAGCTATCTGAAATGACTGGAGCATGTAAGCTATCTGAAATGACTGGAGTATGTAAGCTATATGAAATGACTGGAGCATATAAGCTATCTGAAATGACTGGAGTATGTGAGCTATATGAAATGACTGGAGAATGTAAGCTATATGAAATGACTGGAGCATGTAAGCTATCTGAAATGACTGGAGTATGTGAGCTATATGAAATGACTGGAGAATGTAAGCTATCTGAAATGACTGGAGCATGGAAGCTATCTGAAATGACTGGAGCATGTAAGCTATCTGAAATGACTGGAGCATGTAAGCTATCTGAAATGACTGGAGCATGTAAGCTATCTGAAATGACTGGAGCATGTAAGCTATCTGAAATGACTGGAGCATGGAAGCTATCTGAAATGACTGGCGCATGTAAGCTATCTGAAATGACTGGCGCATGGAAGCTATCTGAAATGACTGGAGAATGTAAGCTATCTGAAATGACTGGAGCATGTAAGCTAACTGAAATGACTGGAGCATGTAAGCTAACTGAAATGACTGGAGCATGTAAGCTATCTGAAATGACTGGAGCATGTAAGCTATCTGAAATGACTGGAGCATGGAAGCTATCTGAAATGACTGGAGCATGTAAGCTAACTGAAATGACTGGAGCATGTAAGCTAACTGAAATGACTGGAGTATGGAAGCTATCTGAAATGACTGGCGCATGGAAGCTATCTGAAATGACTGGAGAATGTAAGCTATATGAAATAACTGGAGAATGTAAGCTATCTGAAATGATTTGAGCATGTAAGCTATCTGAAATGACTGGAGCATGTAAGCTATCTGAAATGACTGGAGCATGTAAGCTATCTGAAATGACTGGAGCATGTAAGCTATCTGAAATGACTGGAGCATGTAAGCTATCTGAAATGACTGGCGCATGTAAGCTATCTGGAATGACTGGAGAATGTAAGCCATCTGAAATGACTGGAGCATGTAACCTATCTGAAATGACCTGTTAGTTCAGTTTCACCAAAACCATGTAAATGTCATAATAATACAACACATTGGGTGTGTGTGCCAGGAATAATGATGACTTCTTTATACAGTGGAAACAGCTTTATGGAGATGAATAGATGTGTATAGTGAACATGTATTATTCTCTCTTCTCCAGGTTGAGGGAGGTGGGAAGGCGGACCTGTTGGAACACCCCCTGTTGCCAGGAGACCAGGTGGTTGTCATTAATGACGTGGAACTCAGTGGATTCAGGCAGGAAGCCGTTTCATTGGTCAAAGGATCCTACAAAACTCTCAGACTCACTGTCCGCAGGTAAATAACACAAACCACCATACCCCTGCCATGCCGGGGCCCTCTGTCCCTCTCCTTATCTGTCCCTCTCCATATCTGTCCCTCTCCATATCTGTCCCTCTCCTTATCTGTCCCTCTCCATATCTGTCCCTCTCCTTATCTGTCCCTCTCCTTATCTGTCCCTCTCCCTCTGTCCCTCTCCTTATCTGTCCCTCTCCTTATCTGTCCCTCTCCCCCTGTCCCTCTCCTTATCTGTCCCTCTCCATATCTGTCCCTCTCCGTATCTGTCCCTCTCCATATCTGTCCCTCTCCTTATCTGTCCCTCTCCATATCTGTCCCTCTCCTTATCTGTCCCTCTCCATATCTGTCCCTCTCCTTATCTGTCCCTCTCCATATCTGTCCCTCTCCTTATCTGTCCCTCTCCATATCTGTCCCTCTCCTTATCTGTCCCTCTCCATATCTGTCCCTCTCCATCTGTCCTTCTCTATATATGTCCCTCTCCTTATCTGTCCCTCTCTATCTGTCCCTCTCCATCTGTCCCTCTCCTTATCTGTCCCTCTCCATCTGTCTCCATCTGTCCCTCTCCATCTGTCCCTCTCCATCTGTCCCTCTCCATCTGTCTCCATCTGTCTCCATCTGTCTCCATATGTCCCCCTCCATCTGTCCCCATCTGTCTCCATATGTCCCTTTATATCTGTCCCTCTCCATCTGTCCCTCTCCATCTGTCCCTCTCCATCTGTCTCCATCTGTCCCTCTCCATCTGTCCCTCTCCATCTGTCCCTCTCCATCTGTCTCTCCTCTCTCTCTGTCACCATAGCCACCTTCAAACTGCCAATTCAGATTTCATGTTTTTGTATATCTTGTTTTTATCCTGCGAATCACACCAGGTGATTGGTTTGGCCATTTTACCCTGAACCATATACCATATACCCTGACAGCCATATAACAGTCCAGCTCCCATCAGGTACCATATGACAGTACCATATAACAGCACCATATAACAGTACCATATAACAGCACCATATAACAGCACCATATAACAGCACCATATAACAGTACCATATAACAGCACCATATAACAGTACCATATAACAGTACCATATAACAGTACCATATAACAGCACCATATAACAGTACCATATAACAGTACCATATAACAGCACCATATAACAGTACCATATAACAGCACCATATAACAGTACCATATAACAGCACCATATAACAGCACCATATGACAGTACCATATAACAGCACCATATAACAGCACCATATAACAGCACCATATAACAGCACCATATGACAGCACCATATGACAGTACCATATAACAGCACCATATAACAGCACCATATAACAGCACCATATGACAGTACCATATAACAGCACCATATAACAGCACCATATAACAGCACCATATAACAGCACCATATAACAGCACCATATGACAGTACGTACGGGTGGCTGCTATAATGACATCACCCCCCTCAGCTCCTTAGTTTCATATCGTCCTGATGTCTATAGTGGTCATGCTTCAGCACTCACAGATAACAGGCCAGGGGGGTGTTGCTGGGGTCGATGTGTGTGTGTGTGTGTGTGTGTGTGTGTGTGTGTGTGTAATTTAAATAATTTTAATTTAATTAATTTTTTAATTTAGCAGACGCTCTTATCCAGAGCGACTTACAGGAGCAATTAGGGTTAAGTGCCTTGCTCAAGGGCACATCGACAGATTTTTCACCTAGTCGGCTAGGGGATTAGAACCAGCGACCTTTCGGTTACTGGCACAACGCTCTTACCCACTAAGCTACCTGCCGCCCGTGTGTGTGTGTGTGTGTGTGTGTGTGTGTGTGTGTGTGTGTGCGTGTGTGCGTGTGCGTGTGCGTGTGCGTGTGCGCGCGCGTGGATGAAGGCATCATGGCTGAACTCCCAGGCTCTTTTGTTATCTCCACCACAGCAGCTCTGTGACATGCTTGACACCCTGCAGAGGGTCAAAATAGGAACTCATGCTGGCTAATATTCTGTACCCACTAGACTGAATGAGCTGCCTGTTACAGGTACATCTAACATTCTGTACCCACTAGACTGAATGAGCTGCCTGTTACCTTCTGTACCCACTAGACTGAATGAGCTGCCTGTTACCTTCTGTATCCACTAGACTGAATGAGCTGCCTGTTACAGGTACATCTAACCTTCTGTATCCACTAGACTGAATGAGCTGCCTGTTACCTTCTGTATCCACTAGACTGAATGAGCTGCCTGTTACCTTCTGTATCCACTAGACTGAATGAGCTGCCTGTTACCTTCTGTATCCACTAGACTGAATGAGCTGCCTGTTACCTTCTGTATCCACTAGACTGAATGAGCTGCCTGTTACCTTCTGTATCCACTAGACTGAATGAGCTGCCTGTTACAGGTACATCTAACCTTCTGTATCCACTAGACTGAATGAGCTGCCTGTTACCTTCTGTATCCACTAGACTGAATGAGCTGCCTGTTACCTTCTGTATCCACTAGACTGAATGAGCTGCCTGTTACCTTCTGTATCCACTAGACTGAATGAGCTGCCTGTTACCTTCTGTATCCACTAGACTGAATGAGCTGCCTGTTACCTTCTGTATCCACTAGACTGAATGAGCTGCCTGTTACAGGTACATCTAACATTCTGTACCCACTAGACTGAATGAGCTGCCTGTTACCTTCTGTACCCACTAGACTGAATGAGCTGCCTGTTACCTTCTGTATCCACTAGACTGAATGAGCTGCCTGTTACAGGTACATCTAACCTTCTGTATCCACTAGACTGAATGAGCTGCCTGTTACCTTCTGTATCCACTAGACTGAATGAGCTGCCTGTTACCTTCTGTATCCACTAGACTGAATGAGCTGCCTGTTACCTTCTGTATCCACTAGACTGAATGAGCTGCCTGTTACCTTCTGTATCCACTAGACTGAATGAGCTGCCTGTTACCTTCTGTATCCACTAGACTGAATGAGCTGCCTGTTACCTTCTGTATCCACTAGACTGAATGAGCTGCCTGTTACCTTCTGTATCCACTAGACTGAATGAGCTGCCTGTTACAGGTACATCTAACCTTCTGTATCGACTAGACTGAATGAGCTGCCTGTTACCTTCTGTATCCACTAGACTGAATGAGCTGCCTGTTACCTTCTGTATCCACTAGACTGAATGAGCTGCCTGTTACCTTCTGTATCCACTAGACTGAATGAGCTGCCTGTTACCTTCTGTATCCACTAGACTGAATGAGCTGCCTGTTACCTTCTGTATCCACTAGACTGAATGAGCTGCCTGTTACCTTCTGTATCCACTAGACTGAATGAGCTGCCTGTTACCTTCTGTATCCACTAGACTGAATGAGCTGCCTGTTACCTTCTGTATCCACTAGACTGAATGAGCTGCCTGTTACCTTCTGTATCCACTAGACTGAATGAGCTGCCTGTTACCTTCTGTATCCACTAGACTGAATGAGCTGCCTGTTACCTTCTGTATCCACTAGACTGAATGAGCTGCCTGTTACCTTCTGTATCCACTAGACTGAATGAGCTGCCTGTTACCTTCTGTATCCACTAGACTGAATGAGCTGCCTGTTACCTTCTGTATCCACTAGACTGAATGAGCTGCCTGTTACCTTCTGTATCCACTAGACTGAATGAGCTGCCTGTTACCTTCTGTATCCACTAGACTGAATGAGCTGCCTGTTACCTTCTGTATCCACTAGACTGAATGAGCTGCCTGTTACCTTCTGTACCCACTAGACTGAATGAGCTGCCTGTTACCTTCTGTATCCACTAGACTGAATGAGCTGCCTGTTACCTTCTGTACCCACTAGACTGAATGAGCTGCCTGTTACAGGTACATCTAACCTTCTGTACCCACTAGACTGAATGAGCTGCCTGTTACCTTCTGTACCCACTAGACTGAATGAGCTGCCTGTTACCTTCTGTACCCACTAGACTGAATGAGCTGCCTGTTACCTTCTGTACCCACTAGACTGAATGAGCTGCCTGTTACCTTCTGTACCCACTAGACTGAATGAGCTGCCTGTTACCTTCTGTACCCACTAGACTGAATGAGCTGCCTGTTACCTTCTGTATCCACTAGACTGAATGAGCTGCCTGTTACCTTCTGTACCCACTAGACTGAATGAGCTGCCTGTTACCTTCTGTACCCACTAGACTGAATGAGCTGCCTGTTACAGGTACCAACACAGACATTTTGATAATTATTTTACATTTTTACATTTTTTACATTTTTAGTCATTTATCAGAAGCTCTTATCCAGAGCGACTTACAGTTAGTGACTTGGGGTCGTATGATTGGGGAGGGTGTGTCCTCTGTGTCTGATTCGGATCAGGCCCTTAAATGTTTTACCTTTCTGGTTAACTCGGTTGCAGATAAGCATGCCCAATATAAAAGATTAAGGGACAGATCTAACCCATAGTTCACAAATGAATTGTCTGAAAGATTTCATGAAAGAAATTTAGCTTGGGCTAAGGCTAGATTGACTGATTCTACGTCTGACTGGCAAAGTCAACATACTTCTTGAATTGTGTATCTGAGAGTGGTGGAAATCCAGCAAAGTTCTGGAAAGTGCACAGATCTTTGAAACAAAACTCCACCACCTCATTGCCTCAGCAGGTTATGACAGCCTCTGGTCCCATAACAGACATAAATGACATTTGTGGTGCTTTTAATAACCATTTTGACTCAGCTGGCCATCTATTTGAAAGAATGGTTTCTGAAAATACCTCAAGTTCCACAAGAGGGAGTCCTTTATTCAGAGATCGATGCACTTCCAGGCACTCACTCTTTTTTTTCATTTCAACCATTTTATGGCTGATGTGCTACCCTTTCCTGTTTAAGCATGGCAATGCCCCCGTGCACAAAGCGAGGTCCACACAGAAATGGTTTGTAGAGGTCAGTGTGGAAGAACTTGACTGGCCTGCACAGAGCCCTGACCTCAACCCCATCGAACACCTTTGGGATGAATTGGAATGCCTAAGTGCCTTGCAAAAAATGTATGTAATTTTTTTTTGCTTGAACCCTTTCTACTGCAGCTTTCTGCCCCCCTCGTTGTAGAACGTTTGACCCACATCTTTTATTTAATAATTGCTTCTGATGCGATCGTTCAAATCTGGAAGGCAGCGCATCTCCTCCCGCTTCACAAAGGTGGAGATACTTATGACCTAGATAACTACTGCCCAATTTCTAAACTATCTTGCCTTGTAAAAATATTAGAATCACTGGCAAACTCTCAGCTAAGAACATTTTTTTTCTTCAAATGATATTCTTAATGTGCACCCGTCTGGTTTTAGACCTGGACATAGCACCTTTTCAGCAGCTACGCTTGTCTTAAATGATGTGTTAAGCCATCCGTATAGACCATCCAAGGCCTTTGATACTGTCGACCATCCCCATCTCATTCAGAGGTTGTCTGAAATGGCCTCGACCAGGCTTCTTGCAAGTGGTTTGAGAACTATCTGTCAGGCAGGACACTGTGTGCTTTCTGATGGTGTCAAGTCAAGTTACTGTACCTCGAAAAAATAAAAACATATGGGTGAGCTAGTTAAGAAGCTGAGATTTAAAGCAGGCTTCTTTTATAGAAATAGATCATGCCTCTCCCTAAACAGCAGGAATCAGATTGTACAGACAACCTTCCTGTCAGCTCTTGATTATGATGATACCATTTATCAGAATGCAGTAGCCACTAGTCTAAAACCCTTGGATGCAGTGTACCATAGGTTTAATACTCACCACTGCATAACTTTATCAGAAGGTTGGCTGGACCACTCTTAATTCACATAGATCACTTCACTTCTCCCTTTCTGTTTACAAAAGCTCTGCTGCACCAGCTTCGAACATATCTCACTACTCTGTTAAAGTATATAAATACGGGGCACCAAACCCGCTCACAGGGTTGGGTAACTCTTGAGGTCCCTTGTGTCTCTACCAACCTAGGTAAATCAGCCTTTAGTTTTAATGCCCCCTGTGTTTTAATACCCCCCCAGTATGGAAAATGTACGCACTCACTAACTGTAAGTCGCTCTGGATAAGAGTGTCTGCTAAATGACTAAAATGTAAATGTTTGGAATAATTTACAAACCTCATTACATCTTGAATCCCTGGTGCCAATAGGGCAGTTTACAACACTGATGAGGGATACATTCACTGAGGTTTTCAAGTGTTTTGGTTGATCGTGGTGGTTTATTAGTGTCGTGGTGGTTTATTAGTGTCGTGGTGGTTTATTAGTGTCGTGGTGGTTTATTAGTGTCGTGGTGGTTTATTAGTGTTGTGGTGGGTTATTAGTGTCATGGTGGTTTATTAGTGTCGTGGTGGTTTATTAGTGTTGTGGTGGGTTATTAGTGTCGTGGTGGGTTATTAGTGTCGTGGTGGTTTATTAGTGTTGTGGTGGGTTATTAGTGTCGTGGTGGTTTATTAGTGTCGTGGTGGGTTATTAGTGTTGTGGTGGTTTATTAGTGTCGTGGTGGTTTATTAGTGTTGTGGTGGTTTATTAGTGTTGTGGTGGTTTATTAGTGTCGTGGTGGTTTATTAGTGTCGTGGTGGGTTATTAGTGTCGTGGTGGTTTATTAGTGTTGTGGTGATTTATTAGTGTCGTGGTGGTTTATTAGTGTCGTGGTGGTTTATTAGTGTTGTGGTGGGTTATTAGTTTCGTGGTGGTTTATTAGTGTTGTGGTGGTTTATTAGTGTCGTGGTGGGTTATTAGTTTCGTGGTGGTTTATTAGTGTCGTGGTGGTTTATTAGTGTTGTGGTGGGTTATTAGTGTTGTGGTGGTTTATTAGTGTCGTGGTGGGTTATTAGTGTCGTGGTGGTTTATTAGTGTCGTGGTGGTTTATTAGTGTTGTGGTGGGTTATTAGTTTCGTGGTGGTTTATTAGTGTCGTGGTGGTTTATTAGTGTCGTGGTGGTTTATTAGTGTTGTGGTGGGTTATTAGTGTTGTGGTGGTTTATTAGTGTCGTGGTGGGTTATTAGTGTTGTGGTGGTTTATTAGTGTCGTGGTGGTTTATTAGTGTTGTGGTGGTTTATTAGTGTTGTTGAGCTGTGGTGTGTCTATCTGCTGTATCCTGTAGTATTTAGTTTTGCTGTTTTATTGATTTTTTGAATTATCATGTTGTGAGTTGTTTGTTTTCAGGGCACCATTGTGAATGAGGCCCTGGTCTCAATTGGGCTCCCCTGAATAAATAAAAGTTAAAGCTATTGAAAGCAAGTCTAAGAAGAGGTATATCTGTTCTTTGCGTCTTTTACTTTCAGCTTCAAACAGCTGAAAATACAATATTTTTGGTTTGGAAAATATAAATATATTTCACAGTGGTTTAGTTCACACGTGTCAAAGTAATTCGATGGAGGGCTGAGTTTCTTCGTGTTTTCACTCCACCTCTTGTACTTGATTGATGAATTAAGGTCACTAATTAGTAAGGAACTCCCCTCACCTGGATGTCTAGGGCTTAACTCAAAGGAAAAACCAAAAACCCGTAGACACCTGGCCCTCCGTGGAATGAGTTTGACACCCCTGGTTTAGATGGCACAATGGCTCTCTACAGCAGGGTAGAGGGCTGCTGTCGCAGGTCCCGACAAAGATCATTGTGGCGCGGTTGGCATTTTTCATTATTGCGGGCAGTCAGACTGACGACTTTGGGATGAAAGTATTTGTGTTGTCCCGCAGATTACTTGGAATCACAGAATTCGCTTCTTCAACTTCAGTAGGCTCTCTACTCTCCTAGTTGGGCGTGTGAGTTCAAGTGCGCCTAGTATGTGTGGTCTCATTGAAATAGAGTAGGCTGCCTACATGGACGGAGAATCACGTGGCAGTTAACTTAAATATGAAATTCACTTAAATATGATTAGACTGTAGTTTAGTACAGCGTCTGTAAATACATTTTGCTAATGGAAAGAAGTGGAGGGCGCTCAACCAACGTGAGTTTTTATCATCATTCAAAAGGATAAGGAACAACGTGAGCATAGGTTAGGTTACTATGGTGAGCATAGGTTAGGTTACTATGGTGGGCATAGGTTAGGTTACTATGGTGAGCATAGGTTAGGTTACTATGGTGAGCATAGGTTAGGTTACTATGGTGAGCATAGGTTAGGTTACTATGGTGAGCATAGGTTAGGTTACTATGGTGAGCATAGGTTAGGTTACTATGGTGAGCATAGGTTAGGTTACTATGGTGAGCATAGGTTAGGTTACTATGGTGAGCATAGGTTAGGTTACTATGGTGAGCATAGGTTAGGTTACTATGGTGAGCATAGGTTAGGCTACTATGGTGAGAGATCATTGCACCTTTTCATTTTCAATAAGTATTGATTACCCATTTATTTATTTGTCTCTACGTGCAAATCGTCCTCCTAAAGGGTATGCTATATCCTATATGCTAAATCGTCCTCCTAAAGGGTAGGCTATATCCTATATGCTAAATCGTCCTCCTAAAGGGTAGGCTATATCCTATATGCTAAATCGTCCTCCTAAAGGGTAGGCTATATCCTATATGCTAAATCGTCCTCCTAAAAGGGTAGGCTATATCCTATATGCTAAATCGTCCTCCTAAAGGGTAGGCTATATCCTATATGCTAAATCGTCCTCCTAAAGGGTAGGCTATATCCTATATGCTAAATCGTCCTCCTAAAGGGTAGGCTATATCCTATATGCTAAATCGTCCTCCTAAAGGGTAGGCTATATCCTATATGCTAAATCGTCCTCCTAAAGGGTAGGATATATCCTATATGCTAAATCGTCCTCCTAAAGGGTAGGCTATATCCTATATGCTAAATCGTCCTCCTAAAGGGTAGGCTATATCCTATATGCGTACCAAGTGTCGCTGTCATCATTCTTGCTGCTTCAAGTTAAGTAGCCATACCTGCGAGATCAGGTGTGCGTGTGTTCTAGATTAAATAGATCAGGCTATAGTTTACTACATTGACTAGAAATAAATATTGATCACCCATATTTCTCAGTCTGAAAATCATCCCACTCCTAAAAGGTAGGCTTTAGAAATAGCTCAAGAGAAAAGTCTCTCCAACTCTGCTCTCTTCAAAGCATATTGACTGATATAGCCCAGTAGTACAGATAGCCTAATGTAATGGGCCACGTGAGAATCTGTGGTATTTCTAAAGTTAGTTATTTTTGGCATTTAATATTGCCTAAAGGGCGCAAAATGGCTGGGACCATTTCTGGCAAGTGATCTGCGTCACATACGCCTAAAATAACATTGTGGGACTGCGGTTGGGTTCGGGACCAAAAGCCAGGGGTGCTGGAGGAAAAGCTGAGGATGCAGAATGAAGATATCAGTCCCGCGCAGACTTCTCCACCGCGGTTCTCCAACCCTGTTCCTAGAGAGCTACTGTCCTGTAGGTTTTCACTCCAACCCTAATTTCACTCCAACCCGAACTAACCTGATTCAGCTCATCAACCAGCTAATGATAACAAAGATTAGGGTTGGAGCGAAAACCTACAGGACGGCAGCTCTCCAGAAACAGGGTTGGAGAGCCATGCGATACACTATAGTTGCTTGTTTTGTCACCTAAACTTAAATTATATCTTACTATTAAAATAGGGCTCCAGAATGTTCCGATTTTTTTTTTTGTGCACTAATGTCATGCGCTAATTCACCACCTGCGTAAGAGGGAACTCAAATCACATTAGCTAGATCGCGAACTCTAAATATAATACCCACCGCTACTAGCCATGTATTAATATAACAGTCAATTGAATGTCCAGAAAAACGTTGCAATTGCAGCCTCTACCGTCCAATGAGGCCTATGCAATCACAATGGCCAATGCGTATAATCATTTAGTGCTCTGTATCTCAAAAATCATATCAAATATCAAATATCTAGTTGCTATTGAGCACTAAATTAAAATATATATATATATACACATACCTACAGAAATCTGAGAACCTCCTCTTTTCATTTTGTTCCTCTGGAAAGGAGAGAGAGTGTCTGGGTCGACACAGCAGCAGGAACCAGCCAAACAGGTACAGGGGCAGGCAGACACTTTCATGGGGATAATGCACTTTACTGTTTGACCTAATCATGGTTTTAGCCTCCTAAAAAAAATAGAACGTTTTGAGTGAGGTTTTAGCAGAGAGAGAGAGAGAGAGAGAGAGAGAGAGAGAGAGAGAGAGAGAGAGAGAGAGAGAGAGAGAGAGAGAGAGAGAGTTCATCCAAGTCAGTCAGGCTCTAGCCTGCTCCTGTCTAAGTTGGGAGTAGGGAATACAGTAATTTAGGTAATTAACAGAAAATCTATGGCAATCTATCGTAACTTTTGTAATTTATACTTCAATAACTGAAAAAATATATATTTATATATAGTATATCTTTTTTTGTATATCTGTGTCCATATTGTCCATGAGTTTCTAGTAGATAGACTATATGGTTCAAGAGAAAATAGCCTAATTAATGAACAAAGCATCTAATCAACAATAACATTATTTTCAATTAACTCTGCAACTCTTCCAAATATTGACTTTTTTCACAACTGCTACCAGTTTGATGCCAAAACATTGACAACAAATACATATTGACGCAGCCACTCTGTCCCCATTGTCCCTGGCCCTGACTGACTGGATAGTCTGTCCCCATTGTCCCTGGCCCTGACTGACTGGATAGTCTGTCCCTGGCCCTGACTGGCTGGATAGTCTGTCCTCATTGTCCCTGGCCCTGACTGACTGGATAGTCTGTCCCCATTGTCCCTGGCCCTGACTGACTGGATAGTCTGTCCCCATTGTCCCTGGCCCTGACTGACTGGATAGTCTGTCCCCATTGTCCCTGGCCCTGACTGGCTGGATAGTCTGTCCCCATTGTCCCTGGTCCTGACTGGCTGGATAGTCTGTCCCCATTGTCCCTGGTCCTGACTGGCTGGATAGTCTGTCCCCATTGTCCCTGGCCCTGACTGACTGGATAGTCTGTCCCCATTGTCCCTGGTCCTGACTGGCTGGATAGTCTGTCCTCATTGTCCCTGGCCCTGACTGGCTGGATAGTCTGTCCCCATTGTCCCTGGCCCTGACTGGCTGGATAGTCTGTCCCCATTGTCCCTGGCCCTGACTGACTGGATAGTCTGTCCCCATTGTCCCTGGTCCTGACTGGCTGGATAGTCTGTCCCCATTGTCCCTGGTCCTGACTGGCTGGATAGTCTGGCCCCATTGTCCCTGGTCCTGACTGGCTGGATAGTCTGTCCTCATTGTCCCTGGCCCTGACTGGCTGGATAGTCTGTCCCCATTGTCCCTGGTCCTGACTGACTGGATAGTCTGTCCCCATTGTCCCTGGCCCTGACTGGCTGGATAGTCTGTCCCCATTGTCCCTGGTCCTGACTGACTGGATAGTCTGTCCCCATTGTCCCTGGCCCTGACTGGCTGGATAGTCTGTCCCCATTGTCCCTGGTCCTGACTGACTGGATAGTCTGTCCCCATTGTCCCTGGTCCTGACTGACTGGATAGTCTGTCCCCATTGTCCCTGGTCCTGACTGGCTGGATAGTCTGTCCCCATTGTCCCTGGTCCTGACTGACTGGATAGTCTGTCCCCATTGTCCCTGGCCCTGACTGGCTGGATAGTCTGTCCTCATTGTCCCTGGCCCTGACTGACTGGATAGTCTGTAGTCTGTTTGCCCCTGGCTGGATACACACAGACCAGGCTTTTCTTTTGGCTAATAAAAGGTCATAATGGCAGCCATTGTCCCACACCTGGCTTTGTTTCTAACCCTGGACTACACTCTACACTCTGCACAGGACTCAGGTTCACCTGCCTGCCTGCGTGACTGGCTGGCTGTACTCTATCCCACCATGCGAGAGGGGAGGGAGGAAACAGCACCGCCACAGAGGATGGCAGGATGCTCATTTGCATCCAAGTACAGAGTCCAAGAGACGTTGGGAGGAAGAGAGAGAGAGAGAGCGATAGAGAGAGAGCGAGAGGGAGAGAGGGAGAGGAAGAGGCAGCAAGGGAGAGAGAGAGAGAGGGAGAGAGAGAGAGGGAGAGGCAGAGAGGGAGAGAGAGAGAGGCAGAGAGGGAGAGGCAGAGAGAGAGAGGCAGAGAGGGAGAGGCAACTACTCTCGCTCTCAGTAGTTATCTGTGTGTGCTCCTAATGTTGGGCCAAGAGCCCATCCCAGAGACCAGGGTCTCATTTCCAGTGGTGCCCTGAATACAAACATTTTCACAATCAAGAAAATTAACATTCCATATAAAACAAGAAGAATAAAAAAAACTACAAGGTACAATTACAATACTACAATGTCAACCAATAAACCATTACAATCAATCAAAACAACCACAATCCTCAATGAATTCATTTAACACCAGAGTCCTAAACCGCCATAGCAGCACCAGGGAATCAAGATGCAAGGAATTTTGCAGGTTATTCCAAAAATGGGGGGGGGGCGCTAAAACTAAAGGAGGGTTTACCTAAATTGGTCGAAACCAGAGGGACCTCGAGTTAACCAACCCTGAGAGCAGGTTTGGTAGCTAATTATTTTATACTTTAGCAACAAAGTTAGGTAAGTTGGAAGCTTGTGTAGTAGAGCTTTGGAAACAAAAAGGGAGAAATGAAGTGATCTATGTGAAATGAAGTGATCTACCTACGGGACTTCAATGAGGACCAGCCAACCTTTTGATGCAGGATGCAGTGGAGAGTATTATAACTGTCACCTGTGATAAAGCGAAGGGCGCTATGTAGACAGAGGTTTAAGAGTTTATGGTTGCTGCAATCTGGTGAATGGTGTCACCATAGTCAAGAACTGGATGGAAATATGTACTCCATCGGAAACAAAGTTGACTTTACAATCTGCTTTCTGCTATTTAGGGAGAGGCAAGAACTATATATATATTTTTAAAAGCCCACTTTAAATCTTAGCTTTTTAAGCTGTTTCCAGCTACAATAGCCATTTACAACATTAACGATGTCAACACTGTATTTCTGAACAATTTGATGTTATTGGCCCAGCGTCGTCTAGGGTAGGGGAGGGAATGGCCGGCAGGGATGTAGCTCAGTTGATAGAGCATGGCGTTTGCAACGCCAGGGTTGTGGGTTCGATTCCCACGGGGGGCCAGTATAAAAAAAATATGTAATCACTAACTGTAAGTCGCTCTGGATAAGAGTGTCTGCTAAATGACTAAAATGTAAATGTAAATGTATTTAAATGGACAAAAAAATTGCTTTTCTTTCAAAAACAAGGACATTTCTAAGTGACCCCAAACGTTTGAACGGTAGTGTAAATAGTAGAGGACAGGTCCCAATACCGACCCTAGCGGTACACCTTTTGTAATATCCTGGAAACAAGACTTGACACCATCAGAAATCACACATTGTGTCCTGTCTGACAGATAATTCTCAAACCACTTGCAAGAAGCCTGATCCAGGCCTAGTTCAGTCAACCTTTGAATGAGAATGCGATGGTCAACAGTGTCGAAGACCTTGGAAAGGCAGCACCCATGATTTCTATGATCTAAGCAATTTATCACATAATCTAAAAACACCAGAACCAATTGTCAAGTAAAAAATATAGGTCAATGGTTCTGCAATAAGTGGGGCAGAGAGCTGCAGTAAGAAGGGATCAAGAGAGCTGCAGTAAGAAGGGATCAAGTATGAAAAAATGTATGCACTCACTAAAACTGTAAGTCTCTCTGGATAAGAGCATCTGCTAAATGACTTAAATGTAAATGTTAAATGTGAGTCAGCTCCTATAGATTATGTTTTTACATCAATCTTTAGCACTTAGTACATCATAGACATTAAGTGGTTTAAATGAAAATAAAAGTCTGTGAGTCTATTAGCGCATAATTCTCTACAATGTGTTCTGAGGTGACTAAAGGGCTCCCTCTAGTGGAATGAGATTAATTTTCAGAGACGATCCTTTCAAACAGGTGGCCAGCTGATGTACAGTTGAAGTCAGAAGTTTACATACACCTTAGCCAAATACATTTAAACTCAGTTTTTCACAATTCCTGACATTTAATCCTAGTAAAAATTCCCTGTCTTATGTCAGTTAGGTTCAACACTTTATTTTAAGAATGTGAAATGTCAGAATAATAGTAAAGATAATTATTTATTTCAGCTTTTATTTATTTCATCACATTCCCAGTGGGTCAGAAGTTTAGATACACTCAATTAGTATTTGGTAGCATTGCCTTTAAAAAATTTTACTTGGGTCAAACGTTTCGGGTAGCCTTCCACAAGCTTCCCACAATAAGTTGGGTGAATTTTGGCCCATTCCTCCTGACAGAGCTGGTGTAACTGAGTCAGGTTTGGAGGCCTCCTTGCTCGCAAACGCTTTTTCAGTTCTGGACATTTCTCCAAAAAGTACGATCTTTGTTCCCATGTGCAGTTGCAAACCGTAGTCTGGCTTTTTTATGGCGGTTTTGGAGCAGTGGCTTCTTCCTTGCTGAGCGGCCTTTCAGGTTATGTCGATATAGGACTCGTTTTACTGTGAATATAGATACTTTTGTGCCTGTTTCCTCCAGCATCTTCACAGGGTCCTTTGCTGTTGTTCTGGGATTGATTTGCACTTTTTGCACCAAAGTACGTTAATCTCTAGGAGACAGAACGCGTATCCTTCCTGAGCGGTATGACGGCTGCGTGGTCCCATGGTGTTTATACTTGCGTACTATCGTTTGTACAGATGAACGTGGTACCTTCAGGCATTTGGAAATTGCTCCCAAGGATGAACCAGACTTGTGGAGGTCTACAATTTTTTTTCTGAGGTCTTGGCTGATTTATTTTGATTTTCCCATGATGTCAAGCAAAGAGGCACTGAGTTTGAAGGTAGGCCTTGAAATACATCCACAAGTACACCTCCAATTGACTCAAATTATGTCAATTAGCCTATCAGAAGCTTCTAAAGCCATGACATCATTTTCTGGAATTTTCCATGCTGTTTAAAGGCACAGTCAACTTAGTGTATTTAAACTTCTGACCCACTGGAATTGTGATACAGTGAAATAATCTGTCTGTGAACAATTGTTGGAAAAATTACTTGTGTCATGCACAAAGTAGATGTCCTAACCGACTTGCCAAAACTATAGTTTGTTGACAAGAAATTTGTGGAGTGGTTGAAAAACAAGTTTTAATGACTCCAACCTAAGTGTATGTAAACGTCCGACCTCAACTGTAAAATGGTTATTAAATGCACCACAAATGTAAATGTTGTCTAGTATGGGACCAGAGGCTGTCAAAACCTGCTGGGGCAATGAGAGGGTGGAGTTTTGTTTCAAAGATTTGACCACTTTCCGGAACTTGGCTGGTTTACCACCACTCTCCGATACACAATTCAAGAAATATGTTGATTTTGCTTTTCTCAAATGTATAAAGGACAGCCAATCAGACGTAGAATCAGTCTAGCCTTAGCCCAAGCTACATTTATTTCCTGTAATTTCTCAGACAATTCATGCGTGAACCAAGGATTAGATCTGTATTTTAACCCTTAGCCTTTTATGCGGCGCATGTTTACTTATGAGAGGCATTTGTTAGAATAATAATATCTAAAAGAGTCGATTTTTTTCAGGGTGTTTTAAGTTGGGCCGAGATGGATGAATTATCAGCTGTGTTAAATTTAACTCAGGACAAATATCTTTCAGCGTATCAGATACTGGCATCAATCAATCCAGATTAAGATCACCTACTATTAATAATTTGGATTTAGCATAGTTAGAGAGCAGGTCAGACAATTTGCTAAGAGCACAAGGAGGCCGAGGGAGGATGATAAATTCCCACTAGCGTCAGATGGGCATTATTACCAAGGCCCACATTTAGGACTAGACATTAAAATTGCTTAGGGACAGAGGTGGTAATGGATACAGAAACAATTAAGTTGCTCTTTACGTATATATGGCGACACCTCCTCCTCTGTCAACTCTGTCAGATCTAAAAACATTATAACCAGTCAGAGACACATCAAAGTCCGACTTCTTAACCAAGATTCAGTTATAAACAGAGTGTCCGCGTTTGTTTGAGAAGCCAGAGTTAAAATACATGAATCAGCCCAAGAGTAGGCCTAATCAAGAGGGACTCAGCGTGGATCACTGTGCTGTCTGAACCCAGAATCAAATATTGTTTGCTAGTTTGCTTATCGATCACGCTGTGCTGTCTGAACCCAGAATCAAATATTGTTTGCTAGTTTGCTTATCGATCACACTGTGCTGTCTGAACCCAGAATCAAATATTGTCTGTTAGTTTGCTTATCGATCACGCTGTGCTGTCTGAACCCAGAATCAAATATTGTCTGTTAGTTTGCTTATCGATTTATGCTAACTGTCTGTCACAGGAGACTACCATGCTGCTGGCTAAGCTAGGTCATTCCTCAGTCTGTCCACAGGGGATATATTGGCTCCAGCCAGAAACTACCCGTTGGGCAAAAACTGGCTGAATCAACAACAAAAAATGTAACAAACAAAAATCTATGTGATGACGTTGAATCAACGTGGAAAACTGATTGGATTTGAAAAAAGTCACCAACGTAAAGGAATTTAGTATTTTTTCACCCAATTTTTAACCTACATCCAATGACATGGTGAAATTTTTTTATTTATTTCACGTTGAAATCACGTTAGTTGACCACTCCACCAAACGTAAACCAAAACTAGACGTTGAAATGATGTCTGTGCCCAGTGGGTAGAGAGCATAGAGAGCAGAGAGAGAGCTAACTGCTAACTCCCTTCAGTCCAATGTGACACTCAGGAATGCTGTAAATATTTATCAATGCCTTGTAAGACTGCTGCTGTGGTGCCAAATGTCTCCGCCTATCACCTGTCATTATGTTCTTCAAAGGACAAAACACACAGGAAGTGCCGTCTAACCATGGCAGGTAGCCTAGTGGTTAGAGAGGCGAGCCAGCAATCAGAGGGTTGCCAGTTTGAATCCCGGGTCCGGAAGGAAGTGAGCTGGCAAATCCTAGATGCCATTGCCTGACGATGTGCCCTTGAGCAATGCACTTAACCCCCCACAACAACAGCTCCCTGGGCACCTCTCCAAAACCTGTATACATCAGAGGAGGCTGGTGGAAGGAGCTATAGGAGGACAGGGTCATTGTAATGGATGGAATGGAAGTAACGGAGTCAAACGTGGTTTCCATATGTTTGTTGTGATACTGTTCAATTTATTCCATTCCAGCCATTACAATGTCCTCCTATAGCTCCTCCTACCAGCCTCCTCTGGTATACATGTATGTCTGTCTTTCGGAGGGGTTGGGTTAAAAGCGGAAGTCAAATTTCGGCTGGACCTGTTCAAATTAGTGGATTCTTCTATTTCAGCCACACCCATTGCTGACAGGTGTTTAAAATCAAGCACACAGCTTTGCAATCTTGGCAGTAGAATGGCCTTACTGAAGAGCTCAGTGACTTTCAACGTGGCACCATCATAGGATGCCATCATTCCAACGGGTCAGTTCATCAAATTTCTGCCCTGCTAGAGCTTCCCCGGTCAACTATAAGTGCTGTTATTGGGAAGTGGAAACGTCTAGGAGCAACAACAGCTCAGCCGCGAAGTGGTAGGCCACACAAGGTTACAGAGGGGGACCGCCGAGTGCTGAAGCGCGTAGCGCGTAAAAATCGTCTGTTCTCGGTTGCAACACTCACTACCGAGTTCTAAACTGCCTCTGGAAGCAACGTCGGCACAATAACTGTTTGTCGGGAGATTCATGAAATGGGTTTCCATGGCCAAGCAGCCGCACACAAGCCTAAGATCACCATATGCAATGCCAAGCGTCGGCTGGAGTGGTGTAAAGCTTGCCGCCATTGGACTCTGGAGCAGTAGATACGCGTTCTCTGGAGAGATGAATCACGCTTCACCACCTGGCTAGACCCCTTAGTTCCAGTGAAGGGAAATCTTAATGCTACAGCATACAATGACATTCTAGACGGACCCATGCCAAATATTTTCAGTCTCCTGAGGGGGAAGAGGCTTTGTCGTGCCCTCTTCACAACTGTCTTGGTGTGTTTGGACCATGATAGTTGGTTGGTGATGTGGACACCAAGGAACTTGAAGCTCTCAACCTGTTCCACTACAGCCCCGTCGATGAGAATGGGAGCGTGCTCTGTCCTCTTTTTCCTGTAGTCCACAATCATCTCCTTTGTCTTGATCACGTTGAGCTAGAGGTTGTTGTCCTGGCACTTCGCGGCCAGGTCTCTGACCTCCTCCCTATATGCTGTCTCATCGTTGTCGGTGATCAGGCCTACTACTGTTGTGTCGTATGCAAACTTAATGATGGTGTTGGAGTCGCCTAATCGCCCAACATCAGTGCCCGACCTCAGTAATGCTCTTGTGGCTGAATGGAAGCAATTCCCCGCAGTAATGTTCCAACATCTAGTGGAAAGCCTTCCCAGAAGAGTGGAGGCTGTTATAGCAGCAAAGGGGGGGGACCAACTCCATATTAATGGCCATGATTTTGGAATGAGATGTTCGACAAGCAGGTGTCCACATACTTTTGATCATGTAGTGTAGTTCTGACAAGCAGGTGTCCACATACTTTTGATCATGTAGTGTAGTTCAACCTCCTCATGCCTTATTTTACAACTCTGTTCAGATCCCAAAGTTATTAAGTTCTGTCAAATACCTCATGGAGTTAGTTAACAAAGTGACAGTTGAATAGAGGACTGGAGTTGAGTATTCATTTAAAGCTACAACATGTCACTGTTTTGGGGTGACCGACCAAATTCACATAGAAATGTGTGTTATAGATCTATGATTCTCATTGAAAGTCCAAGCAGTGTATCTGTTCTATGTGCGCTATTTCTATGCTTCCCGTTCTTAGGTTTTGTTTTTGCTTCTTTTTACTTTCGCTTCAAACAGCTGAAAATGCAGTATTTAGACGGCACAATGATTGTCTACACAATGACTGCTTGTTTTGTCACATCAACTGAAATTAGGCAAACTATTCGAATTTTAGCAACCAGAAAATGGCAGATTGCACCGTTAAGAAGAACTGTTTTACCCATTCACCCTCTGAATGGCACACACACACAATCCATGTCTCAATTGTCTCAAGGCTTAAATATCCTTCTTGAACCTGTCTCCTCCCCCTTCATCTACACTGATTGAAGTGGATTCAACAAGTGACATCAATAAGGGGTCATAGCGTTCACCTCGATTCACCTGGTCAGTCTTATGTAATGGAAAGAGTAGGTGTCCTTAATATTTTGTATACTCAGTGTATGACCCCTTTACGAACTGGCCCATTTTTACCACATTCTTGCCTTTTATACCTCCCGTGATAGCATGCCGGTGATAGCATACCTTTATCAATAAATCCATTGAGAATGTACACCATCAAAATAAATACATTATGCATTCGTTTAGGCAGGTCCTGAGAAATGCTATAAGATTAATGGAATGTATTTTCAAAAGAATAAAATAGCATATTGAGAGTTTAATTAGGCCTATGCTGTGGGTCTGTGCAGCCAAATGAAATCAATAGTTTGTTATTTTGTTAATTAAACAGACAAGACACACCTACCCGATCACAGTCAACACACACATAGTTTATAATAAGAATATAATGGAATATAACAGAATAAAATACAAATCATATTTTTCCCCACACAACTTGTCATGGGAACGTGTGGAACCTTATAATATAAAAAACAAAATGGTGATATTTTGAAACAGAGCCAAGCTTATGCTTTTTGATCCAAATTTCATCTCTTTCCTACTCCATTTTGTTAGGGAGCAGGATGTGGGGTCTTATCTTCACCATGATATCGCTAGAAAATAATAGCAATCCTATTTTTTAAAAGCATATGGAAGCAACGCAATATTTTAGATTTTAGATTCTTCAAATTGCCACCCTTTGCCTTGATGACAGCTTTGCACACTCTTGGCATTCTCTCAACCAGCTTCACCTGGAATGCTTTTCCAACAGTCTTGAAGGAGTTCCCACATATGCTGAGCACTTGTTGGCTGCTTTTCCTTCACTCTGCGGTCCGACTCATCCCAAACCATCTCATTTGGGTTGAGGTCAGGGGATTGTGGAGGCCAGGTCATCTGATGCAGCACTCCATCACTCTCCTTCTTGGTCAAATAGCCCTTACACAGCCTGGAGGTGTGTTGGGTCATTATCCTGTTGAAAACATTAATGACAGTGCCAAACCAGATGGGATGGCGTATCGCTGCAGAATGCTGTGGTAGCCATGCTGGTTAAGTGTGCCTTGAATTCTAAATAAATCACAGACAGTGTCACCAGCAAAGCACCCCCACACCATAACACCTCTTCCTCCATGCTTTACGGTGGGAAATACACATGCGGAGATCATCCGTTCACCCACACCGCGTCTCACAAAGACACAGCGTTTGGAACCAAAAATCTCAAATTTGGACTCCAGACCAAAGGACAAATGTCCACCGGTCTAATGTCCATTGCTCGTGTTTCTTGGCCCAAGCAGGTCTCTTCTTATTATTGGTGTCCTTTAGTAGTGCTTTCTTTGCAGCAATTCGACCATGAAGGCCTGATTCACGCAGTCACCTCTGAACAGTTGATGTTGAGATGTGTCTGTTACTTGAACTCTGTGAAGCATTTATTTGGGCTGCAATTTCTGAGGCTGGTAACTCGAATGAACTTATCCTCTGCAGCAGAGGTAACTCTGGGTCTTCCATTCCTGTGTTTGTCCTCATGAGAGCCAGTTTCATCATAGCGCTTGATGGTTTTTGCGACTGCACTTGAAGAAACTTTAAAAGTTCTTGAAATGTTCCGTATTGACTGACCTTCATGTCTTAAAGTAGTGATGGACTGTCGTTTCTCTTTGCTTATTTGAGCTGTTCTTGCCATAATATGGACTTGGTCTTTTACCAAATAGGGCTATCTTCTGTATACCCCCCTACCTTGTCACAACACAACTATTGGCTCAAACACATTAAGAAGGAAAGAAATTCCACAAATTAACTTTTAAGAAGGCACACCTGTTAATTGAAATGCATTCCAGGTGACTACCTCATGAAGCTGGTTGAGAGAATGCCAAGAGTGTGCAAAGCTGTCATCAAGGCAAAGGGTGGCTATTTGAAGAATCTCAAATATGAAATATATTTTGATTTGTTTAACACTTTTTTGGTTACTACATGATTCCATATGTGTTATCAAATCAAATCAAATCAAATCAAATTGTATTGGCCACATGCGCCGAATACAACAGGTGCAGACATTACAGTGAAATGCTTACTTACAGCCCTTAACCAACAGTGCATTTATTTTACAACAAAAAAAGTGTTGAGAAAAAAAGAGCAGAAGTAAAATAAAATAACAGTAGGGAGGCTATATATACAGGGGGGTACCGGTGCAGAGTCAATGTGCGGGGGCACCGGCTAGTTGAGGTAGTTGAAGTAATATGTACATGTGGGTAGAGTTAAAGTGACTATGCATAAATAATTAACAGAGTAGCAGCAGCGTAAAAGGATGGGGTGGGGGGGCAGTGCAAATAGTCCGGGTAGCCATGATTAGCTGTTCAGGAGTCTTATGGCTTGGGGGTAGAAGCTGTTGAGAAGTCTTTTGGACCTAGACTTGGCACTCCGGTACCGCTTGCCGTGCGGTAGCAGAGAGAACAGTCTATGACTAGGGTGGCTGGAGTCTTTGACAATTTTGAGGGCCTTCCTCTGACACCGCCTGGTATAGAGGTCCTGGATGGCAGGAAGCTTGGCCCCAGTGATGTACTGGCCCGTACGCACTACCCTCTGTAGTGTTATTTCACAGTTCTGATGTCTTCACTATTATTCTACAATGTAGAAAATAGTAAAAAATTAAGAAAAACCCTGGAATGAGTAGGTGTGTCCAAACCTTTGACTGGTAGTGTACATCTTTTTTAATGTCCCCCCCACTTCTAAAACCAAAGTTGCGCCCCTGGATATATATGTGCGTAAACAGTGGGTAAATAATGTGAGTAAACCTTAAAACAAAAAGCATTAATGTAGCATGAAATTATCACTGTTAGCTCTGTTAACTGCTGTATGTTTGCTAGCACCAGGCAGGACTGTAGGCCTACTGCAGGGTGGGGATGTAGGTCTACTGCAGGGTGGGGATGTAGGCCTACTGCAGGGTGGGGATGTAGACCTACTGCAGGGTGGGGATGTAGACCTACTGCAGGGTGGGGATGTAGACCTACTGCAGGGTGGGGATGTAGGTCTACTGCAGGGTGGGGATGTAGGTCTACTGCAGGGTGGGGATGTAGACCTACTGCAGGGTGGGGATGTAGACCTACTGCAGGGTGGGGATGTAGACCTACTGCAGGGTGGGGATGTAGACCTACTGCAGGGTGGAGATGTAGACCTACTGCAGGGTGGGGATGTAGGTCTACTGCAGGGTGGGGATGTAGACCTACTGCAGGGTGGGGATGTAGACCTACTGCAGGGTGGGGATGTAGACCTACTGCAGGGTGGGGATGTAGACCTACTGCAGGGTGGGGATGTAGACCTACTGCAGGGTGGGGATGTAGACCTACTGCAGGGTGGGGATGTAGACCTACTGCAGGGTGGGGGATGTAGGTCTACTGCAGGGTGGGGATGTAGGTCTACTGCAGGGTGGGGATGTAGACCTACTGCAGGGTGGGGATGTAGACCTACTGCAGGGTGGGGATGTAGACCTACTGCAGGGTGGGGATGTAGGTCTACTGCAGGGTGGGGATGTAGGTCTACTGCAGGGTGGGGATGTAGACCTACTGCAGGGTGGGGATGTAGACCTACTGCAGGGTGGGGATGTAGACCTACTGCAGGGTGGGGATGTAGACCTACTGCAGGGTGGGGATGTAGACCTACTGCAGGGTGGGGATGTAGGTCTACTGCAGGGTGGGGATGTAGACCTACTGCAGGGTGGGGATGTAGACCTACTGCAGGGTGGGGATGTAGGTCTACTGCAGGGTGGGGATGTAGGCCTACTGCAGGGTGGGGATGTAGACCTACTGCAGGGTGGGGATGTCGGTCTACTGCAGGGTGGGGATGTAGACCTACTGCAGGGTGGGGATGTAGACCTACTGCAGGGTGGGGATGTAGACCTACTGCAGGGTGGGGATGTAGACCTACTGCAGGGTGGGGATGTAGACCTACTGCAGGGTGGGGATGTAGACCTACTGCAGGGTGGGGATGTAGACCTACTGCAGGGTGGGGATGTAGGTCTACTGCAGGGTGGGGATGTAGGCCTACTGCAGGGTGGGGATGTAGACCTACTGCAGGGTGGGGATGTAGACCTACTGCAGGGTGTGGATGTAGACCTACTGCAGGGTGGGGATGTAGGCCTACTGCAGGGTGGGGATGTAGACCTACTGCAGGGTGGGGATGTAGACCTACTGCAGGGTGGGGATGTAGGTCTACTGCAGGGTGGGGATATAGACCTACTGCAGGGTGGGGATGTAGGTCTACTGCAGGGTGGGGGATGTAGGTCTACTGCAGGGTGGGGGATGTAGACCTACTGCAGGGTGGGGATGTAGACCTACTGCAGGGTGGGGATGTAGGTCTACTGCAGGGTGGGGATGTAGGTCTACTGCAGGGTGGGGATGTAGACCTACTGCAGGGTGGGGATGTCGGTCTACTGCAGGGTGGGGATGTAGACCTACTGCAGGGTGGGGATGTCGGTCTACTGCAGGGTGGGGATATAGACCTACTGCAGGGTGGGGATGTAGGTCTACTGCAGGGTGGGGATGTAGGTCTACTGCAGGGTGGGGATGTAGACCTACTGCAGGGTGGGGATGTAGACCTACTGCAGGGTGGGGATGTAGGTCTACTGCAGGGTGGGGATGTAGACCTACTGCAGGGTGGGGATGTCTTTAGACCTACTGCAGGGTGGGGATGTCGGTCTACTGCAGGGTGGGGATGTAGACCTACTGCAGGGTGGGGATGTAGACCTACTGCAGGGTGGGGATGTCGGTCTACTGCAGGGTGGGGATGTAGACCTACTGCAGGGTGGGGATGTAGACCTACTGCAGGGTGGGGATGTAGACCTACTGCAGGGTGGGGATGTAGACCTACTGCAGGGTGGGGATGTAGACCTACTGCAGGGTGGGGATGTAGACCTACTGCAGGGTGGGGATGTAGACCTACTTTAGATGTCACAACCCCCACCAGAGAGAGGGGTGACCTAGTGTGTGTGTGTGTCCCCCCTTGCTCTGTCGCTATGGATACAACCCAGGTTGCCCTGTCCTGTCGTCAGGGTGGGTTGGCATGCGAGGAATGTGAAGGGCAGGCTTGAAGAAGGTTGGAAGGGCGATGGGCGCATCTCTCCCCCTGCAGAGCAGACATCCCCCACCCATTCACTCCTGCTGTCTGGTTTTAATTAAACTTGTTAAATATGTAAATATGACAAAGCATGGTGGAGAGACAGTCACAGGAAGATTGAACAAACACAACTCTTCTTCAGAGATGAGACTTCAACACAGACTTTTCTTTTCAAGCATCAAAATACACTAAATATGATACAGGAAAATCAGGAAATGTTTCATTTGACCAACTAATTGTCTATAAGCCATTAGCTGGCCCAGTTTATGTAGCAGCCATCGCTCTGAGGAGAGGTGTGAACAGTGTGAATAGTGATTATGTGGGTTAATTAACACTAGAACCGCTAAAGCAGTCATTTGGACTGCTCATGAAGTAAAACATTTTATTACTCTGCCATGTTTTAAGTCATGCCCACCTCCGTCCTTGACTTTTCCTAAATAAGTCTATAACACACTGTTGTTGTTAGAATCTTAATATCACAAACAGAACTGGAGTTTTAACCAGTTTTATAAGGGCATGTCATTTTTTGAATGGTTGTCTCTCCTTCTCCTGACAGTAGGGCCTGCTCCTCTCCTTCTCCTGACAGTAGGGCCTGCTTCTCTCCTTCTCCTGACAGTAGGGCCTGCTTCTCTCCTTCTCCTGACAGTAGGTCCTGCTCCTCTCCTTCTCCTGACAGTAGGGCCTGCTTCTCTCCTTCTCCTGACAGTAGGTCCTGCTTCTCTCCTTCTCCTGACAGTAGGTCCTGCTTCTCTCCTTCTCCTGACAGTAGGTCCTGCTTCTCTCCTTCTCCTGACAGTAGGTCCTGCTTCTCTCCTTCTCCTGACAGTAGGGCCTGCTTCTCTCCTTCTCCTGACAGTAGGGCCTGCTCCTCTCCTTCTCCTGACAGTAGGGCCTGCTTCTCTCCTTCTCCTGACAGTAGGGCCTGCTTCTCTCCTTCTCCTGACAGTAGGGCCTGCTCCTCTCCTTCTCCTGACAGTAGGGCCTGCTCCTCTCCTTCTCCTGATAGTAGGGCCTGCTCCTCTCCTTCTCCTGACAGTAGGGCCTGCTTCTCTCCTTCTCCTGACAGTAGGGCCTGCTTCTCTCCTTCTCCTGACAGTAGGGCCTGCTTCTCTTCTTCTCCTGACAGTAGGGCCTGCTCCTCTCCTTCTCCTGACAGTAGGGCCTGCTTCTCTCCTTCTCCTGACAGTAGGGCCTGCTTCTCTCCTTCTCCTGACAGTAGGGCCTGCTTCTCTTCTTCTCCTGACAGTAGGGCCTGCTCCTCTCCTTCTCCTGACAGTTGAAGGTGCCGTGCCCAGTTGATAACCACCCCGATAATTGCCTCGAAACCGAACCTAAACTACACCGAAAACGAATTTCGCACATATTACAACAGATGAAATAAATGAAGTAAATTATGATGGGGGAGAATGGGTGTGTTGAGGAGCGAGGGGAAGAGGACAACGCATAATTGGTGTAATCACCAATTGTGAATGAAGAACAGGGCGGGCCATTCTGTTGTATTGATCCATTCTAACTAAAGTCTTAAAATGGCATGTACCCTATTTCAGTCCACCGACTCAAAGCAGTCTTATCAGTCTCCTCTGGCCTACTTGGAGTAGGCTTCACAGTGAGAGCGTGCGTCATTTAGAATGGCAAGAAGACCAAGACGAATGGATGCACATGCTGCGTTAGCGCTGCTACAAAATCTGAATGAAAACGACTCAGATGGAAGAAATGAATCATGACATCTCTGATGATTCTTATTCTTAATCTGAACCTATACCTCCGAGGCCTAAGAGCAACAAAAAACAAAAACTGAATGGTGCACACTGAGCAGGAGTCTGCGCCACTACCAAATGAAAAGGTGAGACAGGAGAGAGGAAGGGACGGCACCATTTAGATGGAACAAGCCGGTGGCAACGCTATGGCCGATTACCAGCACAAAATGTCATCACCGAGAGAGCAGACCCCTACAGCTCAAGCAAAAAACAACGTCAGCAACGCACTCACCAGCTTTCGTTGTTTATGTGACATGGACATGCTCCAACTGATGCCATTGCCTGAATGCGCACACCAAGTAAGCACAAGCTGACAGTAATTTACAATTTTTGACTGCTGTCATATCGACACTTATATTCATTATAATGCCATTATCATTTTTTTTGTGCTGAGTTTTATCAAGGCTATTTATCAAGGCCACTTGCCGATTATAATGATGTTTAGGCTACTGATGTTTTCATAATTTGACCGCGCGTCTTGGTAGTTGGGGTTATGTTTATATCCCAGGACAAATTAGCTAGCAACAGCAAGCAACAAAGAGAATGCTGCAGACAGACAGTAAGTAATTCTCAACCAAGAGAATGCTGCAGACAGACATAATCGAGAAATCATGTGACTAAACTGAATAAAAAGAAGAAACTACACTATGAAACAAAGATAAATGACATAAAGAATGAGAGTAAAATGCTTTGGAGCACCTTAAATGAAATGTTGGGGGAAAAAAGGCAAACTCTGCTCCATCATTCGTTGAATCAGATGGCTCATTCATCACAAAACCCACTGATATTGCCAACTACTTTAATTATTTTTTCATTGGCAAGATCAGCAAACTTAGGCATGACATGCCAGCAACAAACACTGACACTACACATCCAAGTATATCTGACCAAATTATGAAAGACAAGCATTGTAATTTTGAATTCCGTAAAGTAAGTGTGGAAGAGGTGAAAAAATGATTGTTGTCTATCGACGATGACAAGCCACCGGGGTCTGACAACTTGGATGGGAAATTACTGAGGATAATAGTGGACGATATTGCCACTCCTATTTGCCATATCTTCAATTTAAGCCTACTAGAATGTGTGTGCCCTCAGGCCTGGAGGGAAGCAAACGTTTTTCCCCTACCTAAGAATAGTAAAGCCCCCTTTACTGGCTCAAATAGCCGACTAATCAGCCTGTTACCAACCCTTTGTAGACTTTAGGAAAAAATGGTGTTTGACCAGATACAATGCTATTTTACTGTAAACAAACAGACTTTCAGCACGCTTATAGGGAAGGACATTCAACAAGCACAGCACTTACACAAATGACTGATGATTGGCTGAGAGAAATTGATGATAAAGAGATTGTGGGGGCTGTTTTGTTAGACTTCAGTGTGGCTTCTGACATTATCGATCATAGTCTGTTGCTGGAAAAACATATGTGTTATGGCTTTACACCCCCTGCTATATTGTGGATAAAGAGTTACCTGTCTAACAGAACACAGAGGGTGTTCTTTAATGGAAGCCTCTCCAACAAATTCCAGGTAGAATCAGGAATTCCCCAGGGCAGCTGTCCAGGCCCCTTACTTTATTCAATCTTTACTAACAACATGCCACTGGCTTTGAGTAAAGCCAGTGTGTCTATGTATGTGGATGACTCAACACTATACACGTCAGCTACTACAGCAACTGAAATGACTGCAACAATTAACAAAGAGCTGCAGTTAGTTTCAGAATGGGTGGCAAGGAATAAGTTAGTCCTAAATATTTCAAAAACTAAAAGCATTGTATTTGGGACAAATCATCCACTAAACCCTAAACCTCAACTAAATCTTGTAATGAATTATGTAGAAATTGAGCAAGTTGAACTATAGCCCCACTATGACATATTACACAATAACTACAACCTAGCACCACTATGACATATTACACAATAACTACAATCTTGAACTATAGCACCACTATGACATATTACACAATAACTACAATCTTGAACTATAGCACCACTATGACATATTACACAATAACTACAATCTTGAACTATAGCACCACTATGACATAGTACACAATAACTACAACCTAGAACTATAGCACTACTATGACATAGTACACAATAGCACCACTATTACATATTACACAATAACTACAACCTAGAACTATAGCACTACTATGACATAGTACACAATAACTACAACCTAGAACTATAGCACCACTATGACATAGTACACAATAACTACAACCTAGAACTATAGCACTACTATGACATAGTACACAATAGCACCACTATGACATATTACACAATAACTACAACCTAGAACTATAGCACTACTATGACATAGTACACAATAACTACAACCTAGAACTATAGCACCACTATGACATAGTACACAATAACTACAACCTAGAACTATAGCACTACTATGACATAGTACACAATAACTACAAGCTAGTCTGATTTCCCTTTTTATCCAACATTATGAATCGACTCCATAGGTGAAACTAATATAGTAAACGGCTCATCTGTCCAGTCAAAAGGAAGAAATCTTACTAGCTATTGGGCCGATATTCTGATTAACATATTGTGTGATTTGAGGTCACGCTATGTGTGGAATGTGTATATGAACCAATCAAAGAAGAGTTAAACGCATAAACAATAATTTGTATGTGAACCAATCAGAGAAGAGTTAACCTCATAAACAATGATGTGTATATGAACCAATCAGAGAAGAGTTAAAGCTCATAAACAAGGATGTGTATATGAACCAATCACTGGATTAGGTTGTACATCAAAATATCTTGAATCATACATTCCTGTTAGAAGATGAAACAATTTATTTATTGAGTAGCCTTCCATCTCAGTATTCTATTACACTGTCTAAAGCTCCGTGAATGACTGAGGTGATAACAAAAATGTTATTTTGCGTGACGCTGCGGTAAAAAAAAATTGGTGCGACCAAACCATGGGTTGTGCCACCAACTGAGGGGAAAATGTTAGTCTGGAGTCCCGACTTCAACCTAGACGCCTGACTGGCAAAGCTTCTCCTTTTCGTGTTTTATTGGTCAGTGACAATAAAGAGTGGCAGGAAAGTAAGAAGGAGAGAGTGTGTTAGAATGGCTGGGGGATTTTAACCCACTCCAACAGACCGGCTAACATATGATCTGAAACCGTCCGCTACACCACCCCTGGCCACTGAAACCGTCCGCTACACCACCCCTGGCCACTGAAACCGTCCGCTACACCACCCCTGGCCACTGAAACCGTCCGCTACACCACCCCTGGCCACTGAAACCGTCCGCTACACCACCCCTGGCCACTGAAACCGTCCGCTACACCACCCCTGGCCACTGAAACCGTCCGCTACACCACCCCTGGCCACTGAAACCGTCCGCTACACCACCCCTGGCCACTGAAACCGTCCGCTACACCACCCCTGGCCACTGAAACCGTCCGCTACACCACCCCTGGCCACTGAAACCGTCCGCTACACCACCCCTGGCCACACGCTAATACTGTTGAATAGCACCTGCTGTTTATTTTTATTTTTATAGCTATGCAGGTGGTCCTCTGTAGCTCAGCTGGTAGAGCACGGCGCTTGTAACGCCAAGGTAGTGGGTTCGATCTCCGGGACCACCCATACACAAAAATGACTGTAAGTCGCTTTGGATAAAAGCGTCTGCTAAATGGCATATTATTATTATTATTATTTGAGGAAACACAGACTGTTGTGAGATTTCCTGGTTGCTTCTGAATAGACAGATACGCCGGGAGTGGGAGTGCTGGGGAAACAATGTGGTTAAGGAGGATTTAGCTAGGTATGGAATGCCATGGCACAACCAAGAGCTGACCCATTTTAGTTGCTCTTGACCTTTGACTCAGATGAGAAATGTTTGAGAAAAAATATCCTGGTTGCTTTCCTTGATGTTTATAAGCTGGGAGTGCTGGGGAAACACTGTGGTGAAGATGTGACACATTATACACAATGACCTTTTCTGGTTTAGTGGTTCACTTCAAGTATGGGAGCATTCACTGTATAAAAACCCATGCTGGGTTGGTACATGCTGGGATGGTACATGCTGGGTTGGTACATTCTGGGTTGGTACTGGGTTGGTACATGCTGGGTTGGTACTTGGTTGGTACATTCTGGGTTGGTACTGGGTTGGTACATGCTGGGTTGGTACTGGGTTGGTACATGTTGGGTTGGTACTGGGTTGATATTGGGTTGGTACATGTTGGGTTGGTACATGTTGGGTTGGTACTGGGTTGGTGCATGCTGGGTTGGTACTGGGTTGGTACATGCTGGGTTGGTACTGGGTTGGTACATGTTGGGTTGGTACTGGGTTGATACTGGGTTGGTACATGTTGGGTTGGTACATGTTGGGTTGGTACTGGGTTGGTGCATGCTGGGTTGGTACTGGGTTGGTACATGTTGGGTTGGTACATGTTGGGTTGGTACCGGGTTGGTACATGCTGGGTTGGTACATGTTGGGTTGGCACTGGGTTGGTACATGCTGGGTTGGTACATGTTGGGTTGGTAAATGTTGGGTTGGTACTGGGTTGGTACATGTTGGGTTGGTACATGTTGGGTTGGTACATGCTGGGTTGGTACTGGGTTGGTACATGCTGGGTTGGTACATGTTAGGTTGGTACATGCTGGGTTGGTACATGCTGGGTTGGTACTGGGTTGGTACATGCTGGGTTGGTACTGGGTTGGTACATGCTGGGTTGGTATTGGGTTGGTACTGGGTTGGTACATGCTGGGTTGGTACATGCTGGGTTGGTACTGGGTTGGTACATGCTGGGTTGGTACATGCTGGGTTGGTACTGGGTTGGTACTTGCTGGGTTGGTACATGTTGGGTTGGTACATGCTGGGTTGGTACATGCTGGGTTGGTACATGTTGGGTTGGTACTGGGTTGGTACATGTTGGGTTGGTACGTGCTGGGTTGGTATTGAGTTGGTACATGCTGGGTTGGTATTGGGTTGGTACATGTTGGGTTGGTACATGTTGGGTTGGTACATGCTGGGTTGGTACTGGGTTGGTACATGCTGGGTTGGTACATGTTAGGTTGGTACATGCTGGGTTGGTACATGCTGGGTTGGTACTGGGTTGGTACATGCTGGGTTGGTACTGGGTTGGTACATGCTGGGTTGGTATTGGGTTGGTACTGGGTTGGTACATGCTGGGTTGGTACATGCTGGGTTGGTACTGGGTTGGTACATGCTGGGTTGGTACATGCTGGGTTGGTACTGGGTTGGTACTTGCTGGGTTGGTACATGTTGGGTTGGTACATGCTGGGTTGGTACATGCTGGGTTGGTACATGTTGGGTTGGTACTGGGTTGGTACATGTTGGGTTGGTACGTGCTGGGTTGGTATTGAGTTGGTACATGCTGGGTTGGTATTGGGTTGGTACATGTTGGGTTGGTACATGCTGAGTGGGTACATGCTGGGTTGGTAAATGTTGGGTTGGTACGTGCTGGGTTGGTATTGGGTTGGTACATGCTGGGTTGGTACATGCTGGGTGGGTACATGCTGGGTTGGTAAATGTTGGGCTGGTACATGCTGGGTTGGTATTGGGTTGGTACATGCTGGGTTGGTACATGCTGGGTGGGTTCATGCTGGGTTAGTAAATGTTGGGTAGGTACGTGCTGGGTTGGTACATGCTGGGTTGGTACATGCTGGGTTGGTACATGCTGGGTTGGTACATGTTGGGTTGGTACATGTTGGGTTGGTACATGCTGGGTGGGTACATGCTGGGTTGGTAAATGTTGGGTTGGTACGTGCTGGGTCGGTATTGGGTTGGTACATGTTGGGTTGGTACATGCTGGGTTGGTACATGTTGGGTTGGTACATGTTGGGTTGGTACATGCTGGGTGGGTACATGCTGGGTTGGTAAATGTTGGGTTGGTACGTGCTGGGTCGGTACTGGGTTGGTACATGCAGGGTTGGTATTGAGTTGGTACATGCTGGGTTGGTACATGCTGGGTGGGTACATGCTGGGTTGGTAAGTGTTGGGTTGGTACGTGCTGGGTTGGTATTGGGTTGGTACATGCTGGGTTGGTACATGCTGGGTGGGTACATGCTGGGTTAGTAAATGTTGGGTTGGTACGTGCTGGGTTGGTACATGCTGGGTTGGTACATGCTGGGTTGGTACTGGGTTGGTACGTGCTGGGTTGGTATTGGGTTGGTACATGCTGGGTGGGTACGTGCTGGGTTGGTACATGCTGGGTTGGTACTGGGTTGGTACATGCTGGGTTGGTATTGGGTTGGTACATGCTGGGTTGGTACATGCTGGGTTGGTACTGGGTTGGTACATGCTGGGTTGGTACATGCTGGGTTGGTACTGGGTTGGTACTTGCTGGGTTGGTACATGTTGGGTTGGTACATGCTGGGTTGGTACTGGGTTGGTACATGTTGGGTTGGTACTGGGTACTCTGTCAGCTGACAGTGGTGAGTAGTAGTGTTTTCCCGCTCACTGCTCTGACTATCTCGCTCTGTCTCTTCCTCAGGGAGTGCTGCCCAGGCCCCTGCTGGGGTGACCCCACCCTCACCCCACTGACCCTGCCCACCCTCACCCTCCTACCCACCATCGGCCCTTCCTCGGACCACCACACCCACCTCTCCTCCATTCACGGACCCCCCAGAGAGAATCCAGGAGGATGTTCTGGAGGAGTTAAACTACGCATCAAAAACAGGTCAGTCCTGGGCAAGTCTCTGTATGCCTCTATGGGCAAGTTTACCGGACACAGATTAAGCCTAACCCTGGACTAAAAAGCTATTTTAATAGATATTCTCCATTGAACATTTTAAGTCTAGGTTTAATCTTGGTCAGGACAACTAGCCCTATAAGGCTCTGTGTGCGTAGTGAGTACTTCTGTAAAAGTATTGCTTCTGTCCCTCTCCTCACCCCAACCTGGGCTCGAACCAGAGACCCTCTTAACTGTCTCCCACGAAGCATCGTTACCCGTCGCTCCACAAACGCCGCGGTCCTTGCAGAGCAAGGGAAACAACTACTTCAAGGTCTCCGAGCGAGTGACGTCACCGATTGAAACACTACTAGCGCACACTGCTAACTAGTTAGGCATTTCACAGCGGTTCCACTTACAGTAGCCTGGGTGGATATACTGTACGTACAGTATGTCTGTTTGGGTGTGTTTCTGTACAGTAGCCTGGGTGGATATACTGTACGTACTGTCTGTCTGTTTGGGTGTGTTTCTGTACAGTACACATGTTTTGGGTCTGTGTGGGTAATGTTTGCATTGTGTCTGTGTTTGTGTATCTGGGTGTGGCACATCTTCGACTCTACTTCGACTGAGATTTGAGTCAGACTGTTTATGTTTGTCAGTGTTTTGATGTGGAGAGAGAGAGTGAGGGAGAGAGCTAAACAGAGTGAAAGAGAGAGAAAGAGAGAGATTGAGAAAGGAAGATTTTAAAAAAATGATAGAGAAAGAGAGAGAGACAGAGAGAGGTAAAAAGTTCAGCGAGAGGGGTTAGATATTTATAGCTATCGGCCCTGTCAGCTTTTCCTGTCTGGTTCAGGAAGAGAAGGGCTGCGTCCCAAATGGAATCCTTTTCCATATATGGCGCACTTCTTTTGACCAGTGCCCACATAGGAAGGAAGATCTTAGGGATGCTCCTGTCCCCAACCATTATGACCACTTCCTATCTCCATGTCTCGCACGCTGCAGGGAACAGGAAATAAGGGGGAATTTACACTTTTTTTTTTTCATAAATATTTTTTTTTGCACTTTTTTTTTACCAGGTAAGCCAGTTGAGAACAAGTTCTCATTTACAACTGCGACCTGGCCAAGATAAAGCAAAGCAGTGCGATAAAAACAACAACACAGAGTTACACATGGGGTAAAACAAAACATACAGTCAAAAATACAACAGAAAATATATATACAGTGTGTGCAAATGTAGCAAGTTATGGAGGTAAGGCAATAAATAGGCTATAGTGCAAAATAATTACAATTAGTATTAACACTGGAATGATAGATGTGCAAGAGATGATGTGCAAATAGAGATACTGGGGTGCAAATTAGCAAAATAAATAACAATATGGGGATGAGGTAGTTGGGTGGGCTAATTTCAGATGGGCTGTGTACAGGTGCAGTGATCGGTAAGGTGCTCTGAAAACTAATGCTTAAAGTTAGTGAGGGAGATAAGAGTCTCCAGCTTCAGAGATTTTTGCAATTCGTTCCAGTCATAGGCAGCAGAGAACTGGAAGGAATGGCGGCCAAAGGAGGTGTTGGCTTTGGGGATGACCAGTGAGATATACCTGCTGGAGCGCATACTACGGGTGGGTGTTGCTATGGTGACCAATGAGCTAAGATAAGGCGGGGATTTGCCTAGCAGTGATTTATAGATGGCCTGGAGCCAGTGGGTTTGGCGACGAATATGTAGTGAGGACCAGCCAACAAGAGCGTACAGGTCACAATGGTGGGTAGTATATGGGGCTTTGGTGACAAAACGGATGGCACTGTGATAGACTACATCCAATTTGCTGAGTAGAGTATTGGAGGCTATTTTGTAAATGACATCGCCGAAGTCAAGGATCGGTAGGATAGTCAGTTTTACGAGGGAATGTTTGGCAGCATGAGTGAAGGAGGCTTTGTTGCGAAATAGGAAGCCGATTCTAGATTTAACTTTGGATTGGAGATTCTTAATGTGAGTCTGGAAGGAGAGTTTACAGTCTAACCAGACACCTAGGTATTTGTAGTTGTCCACATACTCTAGGTCAGACCCGTCGAGAGTAGTGATTCTAGTCGGGTGGGCGGGTGCCAGCAGTGTTCGATTGAAGAGCATGCATTTAGTTTTACTAGTGTTTAAGAGCAGTTGGAGGCTACTGAAGGAGTGTTGTATGGCATTGAAGCTCGTTTGGAGGTTTGTTAACACAGTGTCCAATGAAGGGCCAGATGTATACAAAATGGTGTCGTCTGCGTAGAGATGGATCTGAGAGTCACCAGCAGCAAGAGCGACATCATTGATATACACAGAGAAAAGAGTCGGCCCAAGAATTGAACCCTGTGGCACCCCCATAGAGAATGTCATAGATCCAGACAACAGGCCCTCCAATTTGACACATTGAACTCTATCTGAGAAGTAGTTGGTGAACCAGGCGAGGCAGTCATTTGAGAAACCAAGGCTATTTAGTCTGTCAATAAGAATGCGGTGGTTGAAAGAGTCGAAAGCCTTGGCCAGGTCGATGAAGACGACTGCACAGTACTGTCTATTATCGATCGCGGTTATAATATCGTTTAGGACCTTGAGTGTGGCTGAAGTGCACCCATGACCAGCTCGGAAACCGGATTGCATAGCGGAGAAGGTACGGTGGGATTCGAAATGGTCGGTGATCTGTTTGTTAACTTGGCTTTCAAATACTTTCGAAAGGCAGGGCAGGATGGATATAGGTCTGTAACAGTTTGGATCTAGAGTGTCGCCCCCTTTGAAGAGGGGGATGACCGCGGCAGCTTTCCAATGTCTGGGGATCTCAGACGTTACGAAAGAGAGGTTGAACAGGCTAGTAATAGGGGTTGCGACAATTTTTGCGGCTAGTTTTAGAAAGAAAGGGTCCAGATTGTCTAGCCCAGATGATTTGTAGGGGTTCAGATTTTGTAGCTCTTTCAGAACATCAGCTGTCTGAATTTATGTGAAGGAGAAGCGGGGGGGGCATGGGCAAGTTGCAGCGGAGGGTGCAGAGCTGGTGGCCGGGGTAGTGGTAGCCAGGTGGAAAGCATGGCCAGCCGTAGCAAAATTCTCGATTATTGTAGATTTATCGGTGGTGATAGTGTTTCCTAGCCTCAGTGCAGTGGGCAGCTGGGAGGAGGTGCTCTAATTCTCCATGGACTTTACAGTGTCCCAAAACTTTTTGGAGTTAGTGCTACAGGATGCACATTTCTGTTTGAAAAAGTTAGCCTTTGCTTTCCTAACTGCTTGTGTATATTGGTTCCCAACTTCCCTGAAAAGTTGCATATCGCAGGGGCTATTTGAAGCTAATGCAGTACGCCACAGGATGTTTTTGTGCTGGTCAAGGGCAGTCAAGTCTGAGGAGAACCAGGGGCTATATCTGTTCTTAGTTCTGTATTTTTTGAATGGGGCATGTTTATTTAAGATTGAGAGGAAATTACTTTTAAAGAACAACCAGGCATCCTCTACTGACGGAATGAGATCTATATCCATCCAGGATACCTGGGCCAGGTCAATTAGGAAGGCCTGCTCGCTAAAGTGTTTTAGGGAGCGTTTGACAGTGATGAGGGGTGGTCGTTTGACCGCAGACCCGTTACGGACGCAGGCAATAAGGCAGTGATCGCTGAGCTCCTGGTTGAAGACAGCGGAGGTGTATTTAGAGGGTAAATTAGTCAGGATGATATCTATGAGGGTGCCCATGTTTACGGATTTAGGGTTGTACCTGGTAGGTTCGTTGATAATTTGTGTGAGATTGAGGGCATCTAGTTTGGATTGTAGGATGAAGTCATGTTAGTGACAGGAAGTCATGCTAGTGACAGGAAGTCATGCTAGTGACAGGAAGTCATGTTAGTGACAGGAAGTCATGCCAGTGACAGGAAGTCATGCTAGTGACAGGAAGTCATGCTAGTGACAGGAAGTCATGCTAGTGACAGGAAGTCATGTTAGTGACAGGAAGTCATGTTAGTGACAGGAAGACAGGTTAGTGACAGGAATCAAATAAAGTTGTATTTGTCACATGCTTTGTAAACAACAGGTGTAGACTAACAGTGAAATGCTTACTTATGGGCCCTTACCCACAATGCAGAGAGAAAGAAAATAGAGAAATAATAGAAAAGTAATAATAAAAGTAATAATAAATACACAATGAGGAACGATAACTTGGCTGTATACAAGGTGTACCAGGAAGACATGGTGGTGACAGGAAGACATGGTGGTGACAGGAAGACATGGTGGTGACAGGAAGACATGGTGGTGACAGGAAGACATGGTGGTGACAGGAAGACATGGTGGTGACAGGAAGACATGGTAGTGACAGGAAAACATGGTGGTGACAGGAAGACATGGTGGTGACAGGAAGACATGGTGGTGACAGGAAGACATGGTGGTGACAGGAAGACATGGTGGTGACAGGAAGAATGGTGGTGACAGGAAGACATGGTAGTGACAGGAAGACATGGTAGTGACAGGAAGACATGGTGGTGACAGGAAGACATGGTGGTGACAGGAAGACATGGTGGTGACAGGAAGACATGGTGGTGACAGGAAGACATGGTGGTGACAGGAAGACATGGTGGTGACAGGAAGACATGGTAGTGACAGGAAGACATGGTGGTGACAGGAAGACATGGTGGTGACAGGAAGACATGGTGGTGACAGGAAGACATGGTGGTGACAGGAAGACATGGTGGTGACAGGAAGACATGGTGGTGACAGGAAGACATGGTGGTGACAGGAAGACATGGTGGTGACAGGAAGACATGGTGGTGACAGGAAGACAGTTGTCGGAGCATGCAGGCCAGGAGGTGTCCTGAAGACTAAGCCTCTGTCCCGTCCTCTGCTGTGTGTGGCATGCAGTTTGAGAAAACATTGGCATTGGCTTGAGCTTCTAGCGGAGTGGAGTAATCGGTGTGTGTGTGTTTTGAGGTCTCATTGTGTGTGTGTGTTTTAAGACTGATGATGCCACAGTATTCTTCCTGTGCATGGCTGCTGGGGCTAGCATAACATAGCATGTGGCCTGGAGCTCTCCTGCTGTTTTTCTCTGTGCAGAGGACACCCTATACTCTTAGAAAAAAAGGTGCTATCTATATCCTAAAAGGGTTCTTCGGCTGCCCCCATAGGAGAACCCTTTGAAAAACTATTTTGGTTCCATGTAAAACCCTTTCCAGAGAGGGTTTTTATTTTATTTGTTTTATTATTATTTATTTTTACCCCCTTTTCTCCACAATTGGTAGTTACGGTCTTGTCCCATTGCTGCAACTCCCGTACGGGAGAGCCAAAGGTCGAGAGCCATGCGTCGTCTGAAACATGACCCTGCCAAGCCGCACTGCTTCTTGACACACTGCTCGCTTAACCCGGAAGCCAGCTGCACCAATGTGTCGGGGGCGAGACCGTACCACTGGCGACCGTGTCAGCGTTCATGCGCCCAACCCGCCACAGGAGTCGCTAGAGCGTGATGGGACAAGGACATCCCAACCGGCCAAGCCCTCCCCTATCCCGGACGACGATAGGCCAGTTGTGCGGTCGCGGCCGACTGCGACACAGCCCGGGATCGAACCCGGATCTGTAGTGACGCCTCAAGCACTGCAGTACCTTAGACCGCTGCGCCACTTGGGAGGCCCCCCCAGAGAGGGTTCTACATGGAACCAAAAAGGGTTATACCTGGAACCAAAAAAGGGTTCTCCTATGGGGACTACCAAATAACCTTTTTGGAACCCTTTTTTATAAGAGTGTAGCATCTAACTACCTGACCTCATCTCAAAACAGGACCTCTACAGAGGACATCCTAACATCCTCCTACTAGACAGTTTCCATTCTGCTCCATCCCCATCACAATAGACAGTTTCCATTCTGCTCCATCCCCATCACAATAGACAGTTTCCATTCTGCTCCATCCCCATCACAATAGACAGTTTCCATTCTGCTCCATCCCCATCACAATAGACAGTTTCCATTCTGCTCCATCCCCATCACAATAGACAGTTTCCATTCTGCTCCATCCCCATCACAATAGACAGTTTCCATTCTGCTCCATCCCCATCACAATAGACAGTTTCCATTCTGCTCCAACCCCATCACAATAGACAGTTTCCATTCTGTTCCAACCCCATCACAATAGACAGTTTCCATTCTGCTCCAACCCCATCACAATAGACAGTTTCCATTCTGCTCCAACCCCATCACAATAGACAGTTTCCATTCTGCTCCATCCCCATCGAAACAGAACAGTAACCATTTTCCTAGATCCCCATCACAACAGAACATTTTTAAAGGCATGCTAGCAGATACCCATAGACTTCCAGTCATTGTTATAGATACCCATAGACTTCCAGTCATTGCACTTAACGCTAGTTAGCAATTGTGCAAGTGCTAGTTTGCAACATTGTTCAAACTGCACGCAAAGACATAAAAATAGTATCCACGAGTTCATCTGACTCTGGGGAAGTAGATAAAGGGCCTCATTGCCAAAATCAAATCAAATCAATTTTGATTTGCCACATGCGCTGAATACAATGCAAATAGTCCAGGTAGCCATGAGTCTTATGGCTTGGGGGTAGAAGCTGTTAAGAAGCCTTTTGGACCTATACTTGGCGCTCCGGTACCGCTTGCCGTGCGGTAGCCGAGAGAACAGTCTATGACTAAGGTGGCTTTGACAATTTTTAGGGCCTTCCTCTGACACCGCCTAGTATAGAGGTCCTGGATGGCAGGAAGCTTGGCCCCAGTGATGTACTGGGCCGTACGCACTACCCTCTGTAGTGCCTTGCGGTCGGAGGCCGAGCAGTTGCCATACCAGGCAGTGATGCAACCAGTCAGGATGCTCTCGATGGTGCAGCTGTAGAACGTTTTGAGGATCTGAGGACCCATGCCAAATCTTTTCAGTCTCCTGAGGGGGAATAGGCTTTGTCGTGCCCTTCACGACTGTCTTGGTGTGTTTGGACCATGATAGTTCGTTGGTGATGTGGACACCAAGGAACTTGAAGCTCTCAACCTGTTCCACTACAGCCCCGTCGATGAGAATGGGGGCGTGCTCGGTCCTCTTTTTTTTCCTGTCGTCCACAATCATCTCCTTTGTCTTGATCACGTTGAGGGAGAGGTTGTGCATAAATAGAAGCAGAGCTCTTTAAAAACAGACAGACCATCTAGAAATATGATAAGATCCAGCCTTCCAGGAGGTTCATCGTAATTTTTAATTTTTTATTTAACCTTTATTTAACTAGGCAAGTCAGTTAAGAACAAAGTCTTATTTACAAAGATGGCCTACCTAAAGGCAAAAGGCCTCCTGCGGGGACAGGGACTGGGATTAAAAATTACAAATATAAAACAAATATTGGACAAAACACACATCACGACAAGAGAGACACCACAACACCACATAAAGAGAAACCTAAGACAACAACATAGCATGGCTGTCAAGGGGTGCTGAAGGTGGGTGTGGTGCATGAATCAAGCGCAGGACGCAGAAGCTCAGTCCAAAAGACTTTAGTGCAATATTCACGTAGAAAATAAGCACAATAAGCCCGAAGGCGAAATAACGGCGCACACAGGCGTCAAACAAACGGCGCACTAACATGTGCGAAAAAACCTCTCCAAAACACTGGAGGGAAGTACGTAGCTCCAACACAAAACAGAAGAGCAATCACACACAAAGACAAACACACACAACGAGAACTAAATAGGACTAACGAGGACTAACAAGACACAGGTGTACAACATCAAGACAAAACCAAACGAACATGAAACATAGATCGGTGGCAGCTAGTACTCGGGGGCGACGACCGCCGAAGCCTGCCCGAACCAGGAGGAGGAGCAGCCTCGGCCGAAACCGTGACAGTACCCCCCCTTGGCGCGCGGCTCCAGCCGTGCGCCGACCCCGGCCTCGGGGACGACCAGGAGGACGCGGAACAGGGCGCGCGGGATGGTCCCGGTGGAACTCCGACAGGAGAGATGGGTCTAGGATGTCCCTCCGCGGCACCCAGCACCGCTCCTCCGGGCCGTACCCCTCCCACTCCACGAGATACTGGAGACCCCCCATCCGGCGTCTTGAGTCCAAGATGGACCGAACGGTGTACGCCGGAGCCCCCTCGATGTCCAGTGGGGGCGGAGGAGTCTCCCCTATCTCATTGTCCTGGAGTGGACCAGCTACCACCGGCCTGAGAAGAGACACATGGAACGAGGGGTTAATATTCTTATACTCAACAGGTAGATGTAACCTATAACACACCTCGTTCAATCTTCTCAGGACTTTAAAGGGCCCCACAAACCGCCGACCCAGCTTCCGGCAGGGCAGGCGGAGGGGTAGGTTTCTGGTAGAGAGCCAGACTTGATCACCGGGTGCGTACACCGGCCCCTCACTGCGGTGGAGATCGGCGCTCGCCTTGTGACGAAGGACGGCCCGCTGCAGGTGGACGTGGGCAGCGTTCCACGTCTCTTCCGAGCGCCTCATCCAATCATCCACCGCAGGGGCCTCGATCTGGCTCTGCTGCCAAGGTGCCAGAACCAGCTGGTAACCTAACACACATTGGAAGGGGGTTAGGTTGGTAGAGGAGTGGCGGAGAGAGTTCTGGGCCATCTCGGCCCAGGGAATGTACCGTGCCCACTCCTCCGGCCGGCCCTGGCAATACGACCTCAGAAAGCTACCCACATCCTGGTTGACACGTTCTACCTGCCCGTTACTCTCCGGGTGGTACCCTGAGGTAAGGCTAACCGAGACCCCCAAACGCTCCATGAACGCTCTCCAAACACGGGAGGTAAACTGGGGACCTCGATCAGACACTATATCCTCGGGTACCCCGTAATGCCGGAAGACGTGGGTAAATAGGGCCTCAGCGGTCTGTAGGGCAGTAGGAAGACCCGACATAGGGAGAAGACGACAGGCCTTAGAGAACCGGTCCACAACGACCAGGATGGTGGTATTCCCCTGAGAGAGGGGAAGGTCTGTCACAAAATCCACCGAGAGGTGGGACCATGGTCGTTGTGGAACGGGCAGGGGTTGTAACTTACCCCTGGGCAGATGTCGGGCGCCTTACACTGGGCGCACACCGAGCAGGAGGAGACATAAACCCTCACATCCCCTAGCCAAAGTGGGCCACCAGTATTTAGTGCTAAGGCAATGCACTGTCCGGCCAATACCCAGATGTCCAGAGGAGGGTGACGTGTGAGCCCAGTAAATGAGTCGATCCCGAATCTCAAGCGGAACGTACTTCCGACCCTCAGGACACTGTGGAGGGCTGGGGTCGATCGCATACGCTCGCTCGATTTCGGCATCGACCTCCCACACCACCCGGTGCCACAAGGCAAGACTCCGGTAGTATGGGAGTAGGCTCAACGGACCTCTCCTCCGTGTCATACCGCCGGGACAGCGCATCTGCCTTACCATTCTGGGACCCAGGGATGTACGTGATTTTAAATACGAACCTGGTGAGAAACATACTCCATCGAGCCTGGCGAGGGTTCAGTCTCCTCGCTGCCCGGATGTACTCCAGGTTCCGATGGTCAGTCAAAATGAGGAAAGGGTGTTGAGCCCCCTCAAGCCAATGCCTCCACACCTTAAGGGCTTGAACTACAGCTAACAGCTCCCTGTCCCCAACGTCATAGTTACGCTCGCCGGGCTGAGCTTTTTAGAGTAAAAAGCACAGGGGGCGGAGTTTAGGTGGCGTGCCGGACCGTTGAGAGAGAACGGCCCCTATACCAGCCTCAGACGCGTCTACCTCAACCTGAAAGGGTAATGCGGGATCCGGATGCGCCAGCACCGAGCCGCGCGTAAACAGGTCCTTCAGTCTCCTAAAGGCCCTGTCCGCATCAGCTGACCACTGCAGGCGCACCGGACCCCCCTTTCAGAAGGGACGTGATGGGAGCTGCCACCTGTCCAAAACCCCGGATAAACCACCGGTAGTAATTCGCAAAGCCCAAGAACTGCTGCACCTCTTTTACAGTGGTTGGAGTTTGCCAATTACGCACAGCGGACACACGATCCACCTCCATTCTCACCCCCTGACGCGGACAACCGATAACCCAAAAAGGAGACCGACTCCTGGAAGAACAGACATTTCTCTGCCTTGACATATAGGTCGTGCTCCAACAGCCTCCTCAATACACGACGCACCAGGGTTATATGCTCGGCTCGGGTAGACGAGTACACCAGAATGTCATCAATGTACCACGACCACCCCTTGTCCCTGCATATCCCGGAAAATGTCATCTACGAAGGATTGGAAGACTGATGGAGCATTCATCAACCCATATGGCATGACGAGATATTCGAAATGACCTGACGTGGTACTAAACGCTGTCTTCCATTCGTCGCCCCCTAATGCGCACCAAGTTATACGCGCTCCTGAGATCCAATTTTGTGAAAAACCGCGCTCCATGCAATGACTCTGTCATGGTCGCAATCAGAGGGAGTGGATAACTGTATTTCACAGTAATCTGATTGAGACCACGGTAATCAATGCACGGGCGCAACCCTCCATCTTTCTTCTTCACAAAAAAGAAACTCGAGGATGCGGGAGAAGTGGAGGGCCGAATGTATCCCTGTCTCAAAGATTCGGCTATGTAAGTCTCCATAGCTTTTCTCTCCTCTTGAGACAATAGATACACGTGGCTCCGTGGGAGCGCTGCTCCTGCCTGGAGATCAATCGCACAATTCCCCTGTCTATGAGGAGGCAACTGCGTCGCCCTAGTTTTACTAAATACGAGAGCTAAATCCCCATATTCAGGCGGAAGGTGCAGTGCGGGCACTTGGTTTGGACTTTCCACTGAAGTCGCCCCCACGGAAACACCCAGACATCGCCCCTCGCACTGAGCAGACCACCCATCGAGAGCCCTCTGTTGCCACGAAATAGCAGGGTTATGGGTGCTTAACCAGGGAATTCCCAGCACCACTGGGTACGCAGGAGAGTCGATCAGATACAGCTGTATAGTCTCTTCATGACCCCCCTGCGCACACATCCTAAGTGGTGCTGTGATCTCCCCTAATCAACCCCCGACCCCAACGGGCGGCTATCTAAGGCATGAACGGGAAAAGGTTTGTCAACAGGTAGGAGAGGGATCCCTAAATCTAAACAAAACTTCCGATCAACAAAATTCCCAGCTGCGCCTGAATCTACTAGCGCCTTATGCTGGGAATGAGGTGCAACCTGTGGAAAACACACAGGTATACAAAAGTGCGCAACAGAAAGCTCTGGGTAAGTGGGACGTCTACTCACCTGGGAGGCCCCCCAGTGCGTGGCCTGTTGTCTTCTCCCCGGAGAACCCTCCCCAGCACCTGGCCGCAGTGTGCCCTCCACGACCGCACTTGGTGCAGGAGACAGGCCCCTCGGGCTCCTCCTCCTCCTTTCTCTAGCGCCCGGGCACCCCCGAGCTCCATAGGGCTCGGCTCGGAGGTGCCGGAGGGCGGAATGGACGGACCACCCTCGGGGCGTCCACGGGTGGCCAGCAGGGTGTCCAGACGGATGGACATATCGACCAACTGGTCGAAGGTGAGATGGGTATCCCTGCAGGCCAACTCACGTTGAACGTCCTCCCGTAGGCTACATCGAAAATGGTCGATGAGGGCCCGTTCATTCCACCCTGCGTCCGCCGCTAGAGTCCGGGAACTCTAGAGCAAACGCCTGTGCGCTCCTCCTCCCCTGTCTCAGGTGGACTAGACGCTCCCCGCCGCTTTGCCCTCAGGTGGATGGTCGAACACAGCCTTGAAGCGGCGGGAGAACTCGGCGTAGGAGATGGTGTTGGCGTCCATCTTCCTCCACTCGGCGTTAGCCCACTCCAACGCCTTGCCCGTGAGACAGGAGATGAGGGCGGAAACGCTCTCGTGTCCCGAGGGCACCGGGTGTACAGTGGCCAGGTAGAGCTCCACCTGCAAGAGGAACCCCTGACACCCGGCAGCTGTTCCGTCATACGCCCTCGGGAGCGAGAGCCCGAATCCCCCTGGGTTCCGGACCTGGGACTGGTGGACCGGCCGATGGGGTTGGCAGGGTAGGTGGAGGTGTGGGTACCCCGCTGGCCTCCCATCGGTGCAGGGTGTTGATGACGTCCTGTAGAGCGGACCCCAGTTGTCGTATCTGGTCATCTTGGCCGCGAACATGCTCCTCGAGCGACTCAGGCGTAACTGCAGATCCTGCTGATTCCATTTAGGTGTGTGATTCTGTCAAGGGGTGCTGAAGGTGGGTGTGGTGCATGAATCAAGCGCAGGACGCAGAAGCTCAGTCCAAAAGACTTTAGTGCAATATTCACGTAGAAAATAAGCACAATAAGCCCGAAGGCGAAATAACGGCGCACACAGGCGTCAAACAAACGGTGCACTAACATGTGCGAAAAAACCTCTCCAAAACACTGGAGGGAAGTACGTAGCTCCAACACAAAACAGAAGAGCAATCACACACAAAGACAAACACACACAACGAGAACTAAATAGGACACTAACGAGGACTAACAAGACACAGGTGTACAACATCAAGACAAAACCAAACGAACATGAAACATAGATCGGTGGCAGCTAGTACTCCGGGGACGACGACCGCCGAAGCCTGCCCGAACCAGGAGGAGGAGCAGCCTCGGCCGAAACCGTGACAATGGCAGCAACACAACATGACAACAACATGGTAAAAACACAACATGGTGCAAACATTATTGGGCACAGACAACAGCACAAAGGGCAAGAAGGTAGAGACAAGAATACATCACGCGAAGCAGCCACGGCTGTCAGTAAGAGTGCCCATGATTGAGTCTTTGAATGAAAAGATGGAGATAAAACAGGCCGTTCCATGACTTAGTGGAGTGGAGCACCGGCCATTTCAGTTGGTACCGTTTCAGTGGAATGTTCAAAGTGAACGGAATGATTCAAAAATGTTCTAACCGTTCTGTCTTCCTTCTGTTGTCTGTATGTGTCCCAAATTGCAACCTATTAACTATAAAGTGGCTATGGGCCCTGGTCAAATGTAGAGCACTGTAAAGGTAATGGGGTGCCATTTGGGATTCAGACTATGATAAATAGATGGATGTTATTGGAGGCCTTGTGAAGGCATTGCCATAGAAACCGTCTGTAAAACCAAGGCACTGTAATTTCATTGTGTACACAACACTACCAAATCTTTCTGTGTAGACCTAGTCTAGGGCCTCGCTGTGTTACGGCTGTAGACCTAGTCTAGGGCCTCGCTGTGTTACGGCTGTAGACCTAGTCTAGGGCCTCGCTGTGTTACGGCTGTAGACCTAGTCTAGGGCCTCGCTGTGTTACGGCTGTAGACCTAGTCTAGGGCCTCGCTGTGTTACGGCTGTAGACCTAGTCTAGGGCCTCGCTGTGTTACGGCTGTAGACCTAGTCTAGGGCATCGCTGTGTTACGGCTGTAGACCTAGTCTAGGGCCTCGCTGTGTTACGGCTGTAGACCCTAGTCTAGGGCCTCGCTGTGTTACGGCTGTAGACCTAGTCTAGGGCATCGCTGTGTTACGGCTGTAGACCTAGTCTAGGGCATCGCTGTGTTACGGCTGTAGACCTAGTCTAGGGCCTCGCTGTGTTACGGCTGTAGACCTAGTCTAGGGCCTCGCTGTGTTACGGCTGTAGACCTAGTCTAGGGCCTCGCTGTGTTACGGCTGTAGACCTAGTCTAGGGCCTCGCTGTGTTACGGCTGTAGACCTAGTCTAGGGCCTCGCTGTGTTACGGCTGTAGACCCTAGTCTAGGGCATCGCTGTGTTACGGCTGTAGACCTAGTCTAGGGCCTCGCTGTGTTACGGCTGTAGACCTAGTCTAGGGCCTCGCTGTGTTACGGCTGTAGACCTAGTCTAGGGCCTCGCTGTGTTACGGCTGTAGACCTAGTCTAGGGCCTCGCTGTGTTACGGCTGTAGACCTAGTCTAGGGCCTCGCTGTGTTACGGCTGTAGACCTAGTCTAGGGCCTCGCTGTGTTACGGCTGTAGACCTAGTCTAGGGCATCGCTGTGTTACGGCTGTAGACCTAGTCTAGGGCCTCGCTGTGTTACGGCTGTAGACCTAGTCTAGGGCCTCGCTGTGTTACGGCTGTAGACCTAGTCTAGGGCATCGCTGTGTTACGGCTGTAGACCCTAGTCTAGGGCATCGCTGTGTTACGGCTGTAGACCTAGTCTAGGGCCTCGCTGTGTTACGGCTGTAGACCTAGTCTAGGGCCTCGCTGTGTTACGGCTGTAGACCTAGTCTAGGGCCTCGCTGTGTTACGGCTGTAGACCTAGTCTAGGGCCTCGCTGTGTTACGGCTGTAGACCCTAGTCTAGGGCCTCGCTGTGTTACGGCTGTAGACCTAGTCTAGGGCATCGCTGTGTTACGGCTGTAGACCTAGTCTAGGGCCTCGCTGTGTTACGGCTGTAGACCTAGTCTAGGGCCTCGCTGTGTTACGGCTGTAGACCTAGTCTAGGGCCTCGCTGTGTTACGGCTGTAGACCTAGTCTAGGGCCTCGCTGTGTTACGGCTGTAGACCTAGTCTAGGGCCTCGCTGTGTTACGGCTGTAGACCTAGTCTAGGGCATCGCTGTGTTACGGCTGTAGACCTAGTCTAGGGCCTCGCTGTGTTACGGCTGTAGACCTAGTCTAGGGCCTCGCTGTGTTACGGCTGTAGACCTAGTCTAGGGCATCGCTGTGTTACGGCTGTAGACCTAGTCTAGGGCATCGCTGTGTTACGGCTGTAGACCTAGTCTAGGGCATCGCTGTGTTACGGCTGTAGACCTAGTCTAGGGCCTCGCTGTGTTACGGCTGTAGACCTAGTCTAGGGCCTCGCTGTGTTACGGCTGTAGACCTAGTCTAGGGCCTCGCTGTGTTACGGCTGCGCAGTGCAGAGAATGTCGAGAGAGAAAAATGACTTTCTAAGAAGAAGCTTTTGCTTCTGTACAAACTGGCCCTTTACTGTGGGAGCAGAGCAGAGCAGACTGGTTGGAGCTTAGTTTCTCCATCTACTGTATGTCATTTGGCAGTTTGAACTTAGAACCCAGTTGCTATGGGTGATATCCTCTGTTCTCCTCCTAAATGGGATATTCTTGAGTTTACTGAAGACTCTCTCTCTCTCTCTCTCAGAATGTAAACCGTTCTAGAATCGTAAAACTTTAATCAAATGGAATGCAGACATGCTTTACAATCTAGTTTATCTAACAAATGTATCAGACAATATTGTATATTTACAGTGGCTTGCGAAAGTATTCACCCCCCTTGGCATTTTTCCTATTTTGTTGCCTTACAACCTAGAATTAAAATTGATTTTGGGGGGGGTTTGTATCATTTGATTTACACAACATGCCTACCACTTTGAAGATGCAAAATATTTTTTATTGTGAAACAAACAAAAAATAAGGCAAAAAAAACAGAAAACTTGAGCGTGCATAACTATTCACCCCCCCCAAAGTCAATACTTTGTAGAGCCACCTTTTGCAGCAATTACAGCTGCAAGTCTGTTGGGGTATGTCTCTATAAGCTTGGCACATCTAGCACTGGGATTTTTGCCCATTCTTCAAGGCAAAACTGCTCCAGCTCCTTCAAGTTGGATGGGTTCCGCTGGTGTACAGCAATCTTTAAGTCATACCACAGATTCTCAATTGGATTGAGGTCTGGGCTTTGACTAGGCCATTCCAACACATTTAAATGTTTCCCCTTAAACCACTCAAGTGTTGCTTTAGCAGTATGCTTAGGGTCATTGTCCTGCTGGTAGGTAGACCTCCGTCCCAGTCTCAAATCTTTGGAAGACTGAAACAGGTTTCCCTCAAGAATTTCCCTGTATTTAGCGCCATCCATCATTCCTTCAATTCTGACCAGTTTCCCAGTCCCTGCCGATGAAAAACATCCCCACAGCATGATGCTGCCACCACCATGCTTCACTGTGGGGATGGTGTTCTCGGGGTGATGAGAGGTGTTGGGTTTGCGCCAGACATAGCGTTTTCCTTGATGGCCAAAAAGCTCAATTTTCGTCTCATCTGACCACAGTACCTTCTTCCATATGTTTGGGAAGTCTCCTATGTTTGGGAAGTCTCCTACATGGCTTTTTGCGAACACCAAACGTGTTTGCTTATTTTTTTCTGTAAGCAAAGGCTTTTTTCTGGCCACTCTTCCGTAAAGCCCAGCTCTGTGGGGTGTACGGCTTAAAGTGGTCCTATGGACAGATACTCCAATCTCAGCTGTCAGGCTTTGCAGCTCCTTCAGGGTTATCTTTGGTCTCTTTGTTGCCTCTGATTAATGCCCTCCTTGCCTGGTCCGTGAGTTTTGGTGGGCGGCCTTCTCTTGGCAGGTTTGTTGTGGTGCCATATTCTTTCCAATTAATGGTGCTCCGTGGGATGTACAAAGTTTCTGATATTTTTTTATAACCCAACCCTGATCTGTACTTCTCCACTTTGTCCCTGACCTGTTTGGAGAGCTCCTTGGTCTTCATGGTGCCGCTTGCTTGGTGGTGCCCTTTGCTTAGTGGTGTTGCAGACTCTCTGGCCTTTCAGAACATGTGTATATATACTGAGATCATGATCTTATTTTGGGGCTTCATAGCAAAGGGGGTGAATACATATGCACGCACCACTTTTCCGTTATTTATTTTTTAGAATTTTTGGAAACAAGTTCTTTTTTTCATTTCACTTCACCAATTTGGACTATTTTGTGTATGTCCATTACATGAAATCCAAATGAAAATCCATTTAAATTACAGGTTGTAATGCAACAAAATAGGAAAAACACCAAGGGGGGATGAATACTTTTGCAAGGCTAGTCTGATTTATTGTACATAAACTGAATGACCAAACTGTATCTGATAGAATGGAGACCATGCAGTGTCCTTGCATCAGTCTGAGGTGAGGTAAGGCCAAGGTTGTCCTCTGACTTTGTTTAATTGAATATGTCATTAAGATTGCCAGTGTCATTTCATCAGTAGAATGCATCACCTCTCATCACAGAGCCTCTCGTTGTTAGATAAACACCATGCATCAGCAGGACTGTTCTTGGTTGGAAGGCTTCCCAGCTCAGTGTTAGAGTCAAAACAGTAACGCAACACTGGATCAACCAAGCCTGGACGTAATGCGTAGGCCGAAAACAAGATTGTCAGTATAGCTATTTTGTGTAGTGGACAGGGAGATGGGTTAGTGGTCTGAATGGTGTTATCTTGTAGGAACGCATGCCTTTTTGTTGTGTGAGACTCAAAGTTGCTTTAGTTATTGATAAGGGAAGATAGCGAGCTCTTCAGGGTATTGTGTGTCTAGTTAGTCAGAACATTATAAGGTGTATTATGAATTCCAACCAAGCAGTTGTAGAGTGCCTGACAGGTTGCACTCTGGTCCCAAGATGTCGCTGCTGCCTCCCGATACAGCCAGTGGAGCTCATCTCATGGTCATGACGTTAGTTAGGTATCCCATCAACCCCTGGGCTCCAGCTTGTTATCTGATGGGTGTGAGGCAGAGCAGAGGGCCATGCTCTGATAGAGCCAGGGGGCCAGAGGAGGCAGAAACTGAGCCAGGGAGACAGGGGTGGAGCTATACAGCCTTGGAAAGGGGTGGAGCTATACAGCCTGGGAAAGGGGTGGAGCTATACAGCCTGGGACAGGGGTGGAGCTATACAGCCTGGGAAAGGGGTGGAGCTATACAGCCTGGGACAGGGGTGGAGCTATACAGCCTGGGACAGGGGTGGAGCTATACAGCCTGGGACAGGGGCGGAGCTATACAGCCTGGGACAGGGGTGGAGCTATACAGCCTGGGACAGGGGTGGAGCTATACAGCCTGGGAAAGGGGTGGAGCTATACAGCCTGGGACAGGGGTGGAGCTATACAGCCTGGGAAAGGGGTGGAGCTATTCAGCCTGGAACAGGGGCATAGAGGGACCAGAAGGGGAGGTTGGACAGGGGACAGGAAGTGGGCCATGGTACCCTCTAGGGCAGGGGTGTCAAACTCATTTTAGCTCAGGGGCCACATGGAGGAAAATCTATTCCCAAGTGGGCCGGACCGGTAAAATCATGGTATATATAACTTAAAAACAACAACTTCAGATTGTTTTCTTTGTTTTAATACTATCAACATAAAACATAAAGCTGGAGTCTGAGGACAGTGTGTCCAAAATAGTACAAGCACAACATCACTATTAATCATAAAACACCTCAAGTTTATTTGAAAATTCTAAAGAAAAAGAACACACAAACACACAATGCCTCAGTGATTCACAGAACTGTTTCACAGATCACAGAACTATATCAGGGTGTCATTTCTCAGGCAGAAATGTAGATACAAATAATGAAATCCTGTTCCCCAAGCAAGTGCAAGAACCACAGAGTCAAGAATAGGTTAAATATACAAATATAATAAAATCAATTAAAAACAATAGCACATCAACATAAAAACATATAAACATAAAGCTGGAGCCTGAGGACAGTGTGTCCAAAAGCACAACATCACTATTAATCATAAAACACCTCAAGTTATTTGAAATTCTGAGGACAAACAACACACAAACACACAATGCCTCAGTGATTCACAGAAGTATATCACAGATCACAGAACTATATCAGGGTGTCTCATGCAGCACTTTAAGTGGGGTTGCATAGTTTATTTGACTCCTGAAACCTGGCATCTTTTAGCTTTCACCAGCGCATCAATATCAGGCGTCACATCCTGAGTGGCAGCCAACTTCAGGATGTGATTCAAGTGCTTGTGCGTGAGCCTTGAGCGCAGCTTTGTTTTATTTATGCTCATTACAGAGAACTTGCTCACAAAGATATGTGGTTCCAAACATGCACAACAGTTTTGCAGCGAGGGCTGTCAAGTTGGGGTAACCTGGCAAGAGATTCTGATAAAATGTGTCCAAGCCAGCTGCGGCAAATTTGCCCTTCAAATCCGAGTCACACTGCAAGTCTATTATTTCAAGTTGGATGCTGACGGGCAGATCAGAGGGATTCACGGTGAATGGCGAACAAAAAACTTTGAAGTCTTTCTCCAGTTCACCAAAAATCTGAAAGCGTTGCTCAAACTCCCTTAACAGTCCCGTTATTTTATCTTTGAACCGCTGCCACATGTTGGGTCGCGCACACATTTTTCAGACAGGGGAAGTGAGCTGCATCACCACCGGCGAGTTGCGTCTCCCACAATGACAGCTTCAACTTGAAAGAACATATGCTGTCATAATACTGCGTGGCAACTTTGTTGCGCCCTTGCAGCTGTTTGTTCAAGTTATTCAGGTGCTCTGTAACATCCACCATAAATGCAAGGTCCTGCATCCATTCTGCGGAATTAAATTCTAACACTGGTTTGCCCTTTTCTTCCATGAACTGTTCAATTTCTTCTCGTAAATCAAAGAAACGCCTCAGCACAGCACTCTCGGCTTAACCATCTTACCTCAGTGTGGTATGGCAGGCCATAGATGTGGTCTTTCTCTCTGAGAAGGCTGTCAAACTGACGGTGATTCAGGCTTCTGGATCGGATGAAATTAACAGTTTGGATGACCACCTTCATGACGTTATCCATCTTTAATGACTTGCAACACAAAGCCTCCTGGTGCAAAATACAGTGAAAAGTCCAAAAATCACGTCCTCCATTTGCAGATTGCACTTTCTCTCTGAACTTTGTCACAACGCCTGCTTTTTTCCCGATAATTGAGGGCGCACCATCTGTAGTCAGGCTGACAGCGCGGGACCAGTCCACTCCGACCCTGTCCAGCGCGCCGACGAGTGCAGTGAAAATATCAGCTGCTGTCGTTGTATCTGTCATCGGCACCAACTCCACGAACTCCTTGGTGACGGTCAATGTGTCATCAACTCCGCGGATGAAAATGGCCAGTTGTGCAACATCTGTAATGTCCGTGCTTTCATCAATTGCAACCGAAAACGCAATAAATGACTTTACTTTTTGCTTCAACTGGCTGTCCAAATCCACTGAAAGATCGGAAATCCTGTCTGCAACTGTGTTTCTTGTCAGGCTGATATTTGCAAAAGCCTGGTGCTTTTCAGGGCACACAATCTCTGCTGCCTTCATCATGCATGTTTTTACAAATTCACCCTCACTAAATGGTTTTGAAGCCACTGCGATTTCATTAGCAATGAGGTAGCTAGCTTTCACTGCAGCGTCACTGATGTCTCGGCTGTGAGTAAACACAGACTGCTGTTTCTTCAGACCCACCAACAGTTCATTCACCTTCTCTCTTCTCCGCTGTCCTTGAAAGTTGTCATATTTGTCGGCATGAAGACTCACATAGTGGCGACGAAGGTTATATTCTTTCAGCACTGCAACATGCTGTGAACACACCAAACATACAGCTTTCCCATTCAATTCCGTGAATAAATAGAAGGATGACCATTTTTCTTCGAACACTCTGCACTCTGCGTCCACTTTTCTCTTTTTGACAGAGACATATTGGGGCAATGAGGGTGCCAAAGCACATAATGTTAAAAGTAGAAGCCGTAATAAATATCGCGGGCAAAACAAAGTAGCTCATCCGGACTGGCTGCACTTGCTTGACCTATTTGCTCTGCCCCGGTATAAACAGTTTGCTTGCTTAACACAATTGCTATTGCGCCATCCTGTGGACACAATTGGAACAGCAGTTTCTTTTATTGAAAAATTGCAGCTCATTTTTATACTTTACAAAATCATCTCGCGGGCCGGATTAAACCCGTTTGCGGGCCTGATCCGGCCCGTGGGCCGGACGTTTGACACCCCTGCTCTAGGGACTGGGTGTCTGGATCAGAACTGACTCTGTGTAAATACGGGACTCCCTGAAAACACACCACTTCGATATAGCTACGACTTTTCTTAGCAGGTTAGGAGAACTTATGCAGCAGGTTGGAGAATTAACGTAGCAGGTTAGGAGAATTAGGCTAAGGTTAGGAAAAGGGTTAGGGTTAGCGAACATGCTGTCCTGACCTGCCACGAAAAGTCACTTTATATCGAAGTGACGTGTTTTTAGGCAGTTCCATGTAAATACACCCATCCCTCCCTGACAGAGAACTCTGTAGAATGATCTGCACCTTAATGCTCCGGTGCCTCTGGGCAATTCAAGTTGTTAATGGAGGACCTTCTTGTTGTGGAATGGGATTGCTTCTTAAATTGCTTGTGTAGGCGGTGGGCACACGAATGCTCCTAGAGAGAAGGGGGAATACTGAAGCATGCGTTGATGACTGATCGACAGCCTCCATCAGAGGCCCAGGCTTTTGGCAGAGATGGTAAAGCTCTCATTTCTGGACTGCAACATTGGAAGATTGTGCCCTCTTCTCTCTATATATATACAGTACATTGATTGGTAGGTTACATATTGGTAAGTTACACTATATTTAGATACTTGTGGTCCTCTGTAGCTCAGCTGGTAGAGCACGGCGCTTGTAACGCCAGGGTAGTGGGTTCGATCCCCGGGACCACCCATACGTAACAATGTATGCGCACATGACTGTAAGTCGCTTTGTAATAAAAGCGTCTGCTAAATGGCATATTATTATATTATATTATTATACAGTATATACATGGAACGTACAATATGGAAGACATACCTCACTCAGTCATAGTTAGTAGAATAATTAAGGATTGGCAAGAATTTGCCACCGTCAACTTTTAGAAGGTTAGCGGGAAAGTTAGGCTAATCATTTAAACCACCTGAATATACTCACATTCACTGAACATTTAGTATTTGAAACTCAAACATTCATTTCCCAACAGTTTTTTCTATATTCCTACAGGCTCTTTATCATTCTCCAGACCTTATAGGTTATATCTTTATCATTCTCCAGACCTTATAGGTTATATCTTTATCATTCTCCAGACCTTATAGGTTATATCTTTATCATTCTCCAGACCTTATAGGTTATATCTTTATCATTCTCCAGACCTTATAGGTTATATCTTTATCATTCTCCAGACCTTATAGGTTATACCTTCATCATTCTCCAGACCTTATAGGTTATACCTTCATCATTCTCCAGACCTTATAGGTTATACCTTTATCATTCTCCAGACCTTATAGGTTATATCTTTATCATTCTCCAGACCTTATAGGTTATATCTTTATCATTCTCCAGACCTTATAGGTTATATCTTTATCATTCTCCAGACCTTATAGGTTATATCTTTATCATTCTCCAGACCTTATAGGTTATACCTTCATCATTCTCCAGACCTTATAGGTTATACCTTTATCATTCTCCAGACCTTATAGGTTATATCTTTATCATTCTCCAGACCTTATAGGTTATACCTTCATCATTCTCCAGACCTTATAGGTTATACCTTTATCATTCTCCAGACCTTATAGGTTATACCTTTATCATTCTCCAGACCTTACAGTCCAATGCATCCAACATTATGCATGCCCATCATGGTATTGGGCAGCTGCTATTTAAGAACTCATCTGGTTTAGAAATCAAACTCTGGTCATCTTATTGCAGAGCACATTGTATACATTTTGCCCAGCTGTTTTTAGAGAAGATTGTATTGCAAGGTATATATGTAGGATATGCTGTGTTGGTTGATATGCATATGCTGCTGTCGTTTTGAAACCTCCATGACACACACATCTCTCTATCTACATGCTTTTATTTGGGTTTCTATGCAATTGATATGATTGAATGTTTATTTGAGCCTGCAGCTAGTTAATTGTAATTCACCGACAGAGATAGCTAATGAAATAAAATAAATAAATAAACATCCCTCCCTGCTCCTCCTCCTCCTCCTCCTCCTCCTCCTCCTCCTCTTCCTCTTCATCTTCCTCTTCCTCTTCCTCCTCCTCCTCTTCCTCTTCCTCTTCCTCCTCCTCCTCTTCCTCCTCCTCCTCTTCCTCTCCCCTGCCATCCTCCTCTCCCCCTCCATCCTCCTCTCCCCCTCCATCCTCCTCTCCCCCGCCATCCTCCTCTCCCCCTCCATCCTCCTCCCCCCCTCCATCCTCCTCTCCCCCATCCTCCTCCCCCCCCTCCATCCTCCTCTCCCCCTCCATCCTCCTCCCCCCCCTCCATCCTCCTCTCCCCCTCGCTCCGTCTAATCCCCTCTCCAATTTCAGTTTCCTCTCAGATCAAAAGATTATCCAGGCAGACTGTGTTTGTTCCCACAGTGCAGATAAGGTTTCTGTTCGGAGACACACCCTGTTCGTCTGTCTCTCTCTCTCTCTCTCTCTCTCTCTCCATGACTCTCCATGGCCTGTCCACAGATCACAAAGAACCATCCCTTCAAAGGGGGATGATGTTGTTGAGATAGAAACTGGTCTGCTGGGTCCGTATTCACAAAGCATCTCAGAGTAAGAGTGCTGATCTAGGATCAGGTCCCCCCGGTCCATATAATTAGGATCTAAAATGCAAAACTGATCTCATATCAGCGCTCCCAAGACACTTTGTGAATATGGTGTTCCATATATGGCGACCTGGGCCATCTCTGTCTTTCTCTCCCCCGCTACTCACTCTGGGCCCCTCTTCTGTCTCGGCGCTCGGGACGTTGTATGGATCAAATTCCCGGAGGTTGAGTTTCACGGGAGTGTCAGCAGGCGGGAGAATCCGTCCTCCCTGGGGAAAATGAGGGATCATGGGACACCACGGAAATTCATCCCTTTGTAGAAGGTTGAATTGGGTGTCATGGCTGTTCAGTAGGGGGGGGTGTGTGTGTGTGTTTGTCTGTGTGTGTGTGTTGGTTTGTGTGTGTGTGTGTGTGTGTTTGTGTGTGTGTGTGTGTTTGTGTGTGTTTGTGTGTGTGTGTATTCATATTCTTACACTCTTTCAAATTTGAAAAGGCTATGTCATCATCTAGTCGGCTACTTCACAAACAGATACCCAATCCTTCCTATATTACCTAGTGCCCTTATTCACTGTTCAGGAGAAAACATCCCATCACTCACTGTAGAGAACACATCCATCTCTGAGAAAACATCCCATTCACTCACTGTAGAGAACACATCCATCTCTGAGAAAACATCCCATTCACTCACTGCAGAGAACACATCCATCTCTGAGAAAACATCCCATTCACTCACTGTAGAGAACACATCCATCTCTGAGAAAACATCCCGTTTACTCACTGTAGAGAACACATCCATCTCTGAGAAAACATCCCATTCACTCACTGAAGAGAACACATCCATCTCTGAGAAAACATCCCATTCACTCACTGTAGAGAACACATCCATCTCTGAGAAAACATCCCATTCACTCACTGCAGAGAACACATCCATCTCTGAGAAAACATCCCATTCACTCACTGTAGAGAACACATCCATCTCTGAGAAAACATCCCATTCACTCACTGTAGAGAACACATCCATCTCTGAGAAAACATCCCATTCACTCACTGCAGAGAACACATCCATCTCTGAGAAAACATCCCATTCACTCACTGTAGAGAACACATCCATCTCTGAGAAAACATCCCATTCACTCACTGAAGAGAACACATCCATCTCTGAGAAAACATCCCATTCACTCACTGTAGAGAACACATCCATCACTGAGAAAACATCCCATTCACTCACTGAAGAGAACACATCCATCTCTGAGAAAACATCCCATTCACTCACTGTAGAGAACACATCCATCTCTGAGAAAACATCCCATTCACTCACTGTAGAGAACACATCCATCTCTGAGAAAACATCCCATTCACTCACTGCAGAGAACACATCCATCTCTGAGAAAACATCCCATTCACTCATTGTAGAGAACACATCCATCTCTGAGAAAACATCCCATTCACTCACTGTAGAGAACACATCCATCTCTGAGAAAACATCCCATTCACTCACTGTAGAGAACACATCCATCTCTGAGAAAACATCCCATTCACTCACTGTAGAGAACACATCCATCTCTGAGAAAACATCCCATTCACTCACTGTAGAGAACACATCCATCTCTGAGAAAACATCCCATTCACTCACTGCAGAGAACACATCCATCTCTGAGAAAACATCCCGTTCACTCACTGTAGAGAACACATCCATCTCTGAGAAAACATCCCGTTCACTCACTGTAGAGAACACATCCATCTCTGAGAAAACATCCCATTCACTCACTGTAGAGAACACATCCATCTCTGAGAAAACATCCCATTCACTCACTGCAGAGAACACATCCATCTCTGAGAAAACATCCCATCACTCACTGTAGAGAACACATCCATCTCTGAGAAAACATCCCATTCACTCACTGTAGAGAACACATCCATCTCTGAGAAAACATCCCGTTCACTCACTGTAGAGAACACATCCATCTCTGAGAAAACATCCCGTTCACTCACTGCAGAGAACACATCCCATCCATCTCCCCCAGTAGCCGAAAGACGGTGTACCCATCATGTCAACACCCATGACAGGAAGCCAACTGACAGACTGACACACCCTCAGTAATGGCACACCCTGAATAATGACAGATAATCGCTGTAGCTAGATGATGATTCTCCCCCTGAACTATAGCCGCCCTCTCTTCATGTCTGCTCAGCGCCTGCCTAATGGCCTCTGGGTGTGGGTCTGCTGGATGACTAAAGGACAGGAGTCACGTGTCGACTGATAGTGTGCCCCCCCCCAAATGGCACCCTGTTTCCTGTAGAGCCCCTGGTTCAAAAGTAGTGCACCATAAATGGAATAGGGTGCCATTTGGGACGCAGCCATAGAACTGGGGAAGAGGAGAGGAGAAGAGAGAAGATTAGAGTCATTGTTCTGTGTGACCACGTGCTTATCATGGGTTGGGTTTTCCCCTCTGAGCATTCAAATTCATTTCTGGGCCTTGGATATTGAATAAGGACTGAGTCTCTCTCTCTCTCTCTCTCTCTCTCTCTCTCTCTCGCTCTCTCTCCCTCCCTCTCTCTCTCTCTCTCTCTCTCTCTCTCTCTCTCTCTCTCTCTCTCTCTCTCTCTCTCTCTCTCTCTCTCTCTCTCTCTCTCTCTCTATCACTTGCCCTATCTCCCTCCTTCCCTCTCTCTCTGTCTCTCTCCCTCCATCTCCTTCTCGCTGTTAGTTCCCAGTGTCCAGAGCATCGCAGGGCAGGAAGTTTACTTCATGCTTCATCGTATGTTAGCGAGGTAATGACGTCTAATTGCGTGCTGGTTGCGTGCGACTCTAACCCTCCTTCGCTAGCCTTCCCTGCCAGCCTCTGCCCACCGCCTACCATTTTAGAGTTGATTGTTGAACGGTGACGTTAGCGGACCAAGCAGGTTGTTGTGTCGTACAGTACTGTACCATGGATCTGCTAGGGGACTTCTACAGGAGGAAGCTCCGGAGGAAGCAGAAGAAGGGGGATGTAGGGCTGGGGACGGGGCCGGGGCCGGGGGAGCTGGGACGGTCAGACAGGGCGTTGTGCAAGTCCCCCTCTGAGACCAGTGTCAACCGCCTGGCCACCGGACTCATCTCCAAGGTACTACGCTTCACCAGGTAACTGGAACACTTCCTACCTGAGGGTTAGGGTTAAGGTTAGGGTAGGGTAGGATTCTGGGGGTGGTGCAGTGTGGGGGCTGTAACATGGCTGTAGTAGACTCCTATGGCAAGGGAACCTGGGGGGTAGGGTTGGTTCTAGGGTAATGTTCTGGGGGGTAGGATTGGTTCTAGGGTAATGCTCTGGGGGGTAGGGTTGGTTCTAGGGTAATGTTCTGGGAGGTAGGGTTGGTTCTAGGGTAACGTTCTGGGGGTAGGGTTGGTTCTAGGGTAACATTCTGGGGGTAGGGTTGGTTTTAGGGTAACATTCTGGGGGGTAGGGTTGGTTTTAAGGTAACATTCTGGGGTAGGGTTGGTTTTAAGGTAACATTCTGGGGGGTAGGGTTGGTTTTAAGGTAACATTCTGGGGGGTAGGGTTGGTTTTAAGGTAACATTCTGGGGGGTAGGGTTGGAGGTTTCACCTGCTCTGTAGTCTGTGGTCTGTCTGTTCCACAGCTGGTCTTCTAAGGAGACTGGTGCATTGGGACCTACAGGCTCATCTTAAGGCCTGGATTCCTGACTCAGGTGTGGTGTGTGGAGTGAGTTTGTGCAGTTTGTGCAGTTTTGTTGAGCAAAGTTGGATAAATAGTCAAAAATGCTGGAATGTTGTAAAGATGTTTGTTACGTGATGTATCACTATGGGGGTGTAAACAATGGATTATTTCATGTTTCTGTAGCTGGACGAAGGTGAAGATAGCATCATTTCCTGTTTATCTTCTAAGTTAAGTACTGTGTTTGGGGATCAGGAAGATCTTCTAAGCTGACAAACATGAAATATGATGGCTGCTTGTTAGACAGTTGGCATAGCATAACTGAGAAGAGCAGTTAGTTTGAAACAGGAGAGGTTGGAGAGCTTGATCTGAATGTAGAGAGTAGAGACCCCCTGGTCTGAATGTAGAGAGTAGAGACCCCCTGGTCTGAATGTAGAGTAGAGACTCCCTGGTCTGAATGTAGAGAGTAGAGACCCCCTGGTCTGAATGTAGAGAGTAGAGACCTCCTGGTCTGAATGTAGAGAGTAGAGACCCCCTGGTCTGAATGTAGAGACCCCTGGTCTGAATGTAGAGATTAGAGACCCCCTGGTCTGAATGTAGAGAGTAGAGACTCCCTGGTCTGAATGTAAGGAGTAGAGACCTCCTGGTCTGAATGTAGAGTAGAGACTCCCTGGTCTGAATGTAGGGAGTAGAGACTCCCTGGTCTGAATGTAGGGAGTAGAGAGCCCCTGGTCTGAATGTAGAGAGTAGAGACCCCCTGGTCTGAATGTAGAGAGTAGAGACCCCCTGGTCTGAATGTAGAGAGTAGAGACCCCCTGGTCTGAATGTAGAGACCCCCTGGTCTGAATGTAGAGAGTAGAGACCCCCTGGTCTGAATGTAGAGAGTAGAGACCCCCTGGTCTGAATGTAGGGAGTAGAGACCCCCTGGTCTGAATGTAGAGAGTAGAGACCACCTGGTCTGAATGTAGAGAGTAGAGACCCCCTGGTCTGAATGTAGAGAGTAGAGACCCCCAGGTCTGAATGTAGGGAGTAGAGACCGGTCTGAATGTAGAGAGTAGAGACCCCCTGGTCTGAATGTAGGGAGTAGAGACCCCCTGGTCTGAATGTAGAGAGTAGAGACCCCCTGGTCTGAATGTAGAGAGTAGAGACCCCCTGGTCTGAATGTAGAGAGTAGAGACCCCCTGGTCTGAATGTAGGGAGTAGAGACCTGGTCTGAATGTAGAGAGTAGAGACCCCCAGGTCTGAATGTAGAGAGTAGAGACCCCCTGGTCTGAATGTAGAGAGTAGAGACCACCTGGTCTGAATGTAGAGAGTAGAGACCCCCTGGTCTGAATGTAGGGAGTAGAGACCCCCTGGTCTGAATGTAGAGAGTAGAGACCCCCTGGTCTGAATGTAGAGAGTAGAGACCTCCTGGTCTGAATGTAGAGAGTAGAGACCCCTGGTCTGAATGTAGAGAGTAGAGAACTCCTGGTCTGAATGTAGGGAGTAGAGACCCCCTGGTCTGAATGTAGAGAGTAGAGACCCCCTGGTCTGAATGTAGAGAGTAGAGACCCCCTGGTCTGAATGTAGGGAGTAGAGACCCCCTGGTCTGAATGTAGAGAGTAGAGACCCCTGGTCTGAATGTAGAGTAGAGACTCCCTGGTCTGAATGTAGGGAGTAGAGACCCCCTGGTCTGAATGTAGGGAGTAGAGACCTTCTGGTCTGAATGTAGAGTAGAGACCTCCTGGTCTGAATGTAGAGAGTAGAGACCACTGGTCTGAATGTAGAGAGTAGAGACCCCCTGGTCTGAATGTAGAGAGTAGAGACCCCTGGTCTGAATGTAAAGAGTAGAGACCCCCTGGTCTGAATGTAGAGAGTAGAGACCCCCTGGTCTGAATGTAGAGACCCCCTGGTCTGAATGTAGAGAGTAGAGACCCCCTGGTCTGAATGTAGAGAGTAGAGACCCCCTTGTCTGAATGTAGAGACCCCCTGGTCTGAATGTAGAGAGTAGAGACCCCCTGGTCTGAATGTAGAGAGTAGAGACCCCCTGGTCTGAATGTAGGGAGTAGAGACCTTCTGGTCTGAATGTAGAGAGTAGAGACCCCCTGGTCTGAATGTAGGGAGTAGAGACCTTCTGGTCTGAATGTAGGGAGTAGAGACCTCCTGGTCTGAATGTGGAGAGTAGAGACCCCCTGGTCTGAATGTAGGGAGTAGAGACCTTCTGGTCTGAATGTAGGGAGTAGAGACCTCCTGGTCTGAATTTAGAGAGTAGAGACTCCTTGGTCTGAATGTAGAGAGTAGAGACCCCATGGTCTGAATGTAGGGAGTAGAGACCTTCTGGTCTGAATGTAGAGAGTAGAGACCCCCTGGTCTGAATATAGAGAGTATAGACCCCCTGGTCTGAATGTAGGGAGTAGAGACCTTCTGGTCTGAATGTAGGGAGTAGAGACCTTCTGGTCTGAATGTAGAGAGTAGAGACCTCCTGGTCTGAATGTAGAGAGTAGAGACCTCCTGGTCTGAATGTAGAGAGTAGAGACCCCCTGGTCTGAATGTAGAGAGTAGAGACCTTCTGGTCTGAATGTAGGGAGTAGAGACCTTCTGGTCTGAATGTAGAGAGTAGAGACCTTCTGGTCTGAATGTAGGGAGTAGAGACCTTCTGGTCTGAATGTAGAGAGTAGAGACCTTCTGGTCTGAATGTAGAGAGTAGAGACCTCCTGGTCTGAATGTAGAGAGTAGAGACTCCCTGGTCTGAATGTAGAGAGTAGAGACCTTCTGGTCTGAATGTAGAGAATAGAGACCTCCTGGTCTGAATGTAGGGAGTAGAGACCCCCTGGTCTGAATGTAGGGAGTAGAGACCCCCTGGTCTGAATGTAGAGAGTAGAGACCCCCTGGTCTGAATGTAGAGACCCCCTGGTCTGAATGTAGGGAGTAGAGACCCCCTGGTCTGAATGTAGAGAGTAGAGACCCCCTGGTCTGAATGTAGAGAGTAGAGACCCCCTGGTCTGAATGTAGAGAGTAGAGACCTTCTGGTCTGAATGTAGGGAGTAGAGACCTTCTGGTCTGAATGTAGAGAGTAGAGACCTCCTGGTCTGAATGTAGAGAGTAGAGACCTCCTGGTCTGAATGTAGAGAGTAGAGACCCCCTGGTCTGAATGTAGAGAGTAGAGACTTTCTGGTCTGAATGTAGAGAGTAGAGACCTCCTGGTCTGAATGTAGAGAGTAGAGACCTCCTGGTCTGAATGTAGAGAGTAGAGACCTCCTGGTCTGAATGTAGAGAGTAGAGACCCCCTGGTCTGAATGTAGAGAGTAGAGACCTCCTGGTCTGAATGTAGAGAGTAGAGACCCCCTGGTCTGAATGTAGGGAGTAGAGACCTTCTGGTCTGAATGTAGAGAGTAGAGACCTTCTGGTCTGAATGTAGAGAGTAGAGACCGCCTGGTCTGAATGTAGAGAGTAGAGACCCCCTGGTCTGAATGTAGAGACCACCTGGTCTGAATGTAGGGAGTAGAGACCTTCTGGTCTGAATGTAGAGAGTAGAGACCTCCTGGTCTGAATGTAGAGACCCCCTGGTCTGAATGTAGGGAGTAGAGACCTTCTGGTCTGAATGTAGAGAGTAGAGACCTTCTGGTCTGAATGTAGAGAGTAGAGACCTCCTGGTCTGAATGTAGGGAGTAGAGACCTCCTGGTCTTCACTGTATGTAAATCAGACTATTGTGAAAGCTTGGTTGTGAGGCCATGGAGATGATAGCTAGGCCCCCCCTGCTTCATGGCTTCTGGTGAGAAGGGAGGACGAAGGAGGACGAAGGAGGACGAGGGTGAGTCAGAGAGAGGGGGAGGCAGTCAGTCTACTTTCAGCACAGTGATAGCATGCAGCTGGACTCTCCTGTGGCTCATGCCCAGGCCAGGACTACCGGGACGGGTTGAGGGATTGGCTATGGGGATGGTCTTAGCTCAGCAATGACTTCTCACTTGTAAACACATCCCGAGCTGCTAACCTCTCAGTCAATCATTTGCTTGACTGGTGCTGAAGGCCAGGAGGTAGCTGTTGTCAAATAGTATTCAAGTTTGGGGGTTTAAACCAGACGTCTTGCCAAAACATTCTCCTAGCAGTAGCAGTAGTACAATGCAAGCTGCGTGTGGATTGGATAAATGGTGCGTTGAGGTATTTCCCTGTTTAGGGGTCAAAGGCCTTTTGGGAACCAGTGTTGTCTGCTTCATAACTGTTTCTGGTTGCCATGGTTAATCTCTTAAGCAACAATTCATTCCTGATAGATGAGCGTTGATGTTTATCTCAGTCAACAGTCTGGTTGCAGTCTGGTTGCTGTTAGGGGTTTGTGTTGTGTTTTCTGGGACAAAACGGCAGCAGAAGTAGCAGTCTGTCTGGTGATCAGGCGTGAAAACACTTGTTATAAAAACAGCAACAGCTAAGGAGAGGAGACCACAGCAGTTTGGGTTGGGGGACAAGAAGACAGTGCGACTACTTCATGACGCATGACTTACCCTCTTTACTCTTGGGGGCCCCTTGGTTCCTAAAAGGACCAGAGGTCATTGTCCTCCATCTCACTCAGTAGGAGGAAAGCTTTTCATTATGCATAGTGACAATTAAACCCACCTGCTGTCGTTGTGTTGGACATTCACCATCTTTCACACTCACAGGCAGCATTCACAGGCTTAACGAACCATCAACAAGTTGTCATAAACTCTCAGAGGCGTTGCGATCTGATGTGACTAACTACATTCGGATGTTGGTTCACTCTGCTCTGTGAATCCCTCTGGGCATCCCTCCAAACACTAATATCTTCCAGCTTGTACATATGATGTAACAATATACAGTATAACAATATATGAACATGCATTATCATTAGGCAATACCAGACCCCTATACGCACATGGCTTTGGGCTATACAGTATTTTGGACACTATACCATTTAAATAGACTTTGTGTAAAACAACCTTTCTAACCCTCTCTTTTCATTGTTAATGTTTAGTTCAGACCCATTAAATAAGGCTATCAATGTCACTTTGCATTACCAGTTTGGTTTGATGATAATGGTATGAGATGGTAATGATTTGGTATGAAATGCTAATGATTTGGTTGTGGTTGACTATCGGTCTAAAATACATCAGTATGGGGTTGTGGTTGACTAACGGTCTAAAATACATCACTATGGGGTTGTGGTTGACTAACGGTCTAAAATACATCAGGTTGGGGTTGTGGTTGACTAACGGTCTAAAATACATCACTATGGGGTTGTGGTTGACTAACGGTCTAAAATACATCACTATGGGGTTGTGGTTGACTAACGGTCTAAAATACATCACTATGGGGTTGTGGTTGACTAACGGTCTAGAAGACATCACTATGGGGTTGTGGTTGACTAACGGTCTAAAATACATCACTATGGGGTTGTGGTTGACTAACGGTCTAAAATACATCACTATGGGGTTGTGGTTGACTAACGGTCTAAAATACATCACTATGGGGTTGTGGTTGACTAACGGTCTAAAATACATCAGGTTGGGGTTGTGGTTGACTAACGGTATGGGGTGGTGTTAGAGTGATTCTGAGCATTAAGAGGGTAACCTACATCTGTAGTCTACTTTATGTGTATACAGTGCATTCAGACCCCTTGACTTTTCCCACATTTTGCTGTTACATCCTTATTCTAAAATGGATTAAATGATTTATTTTACTCATCAATCTACAATACCCCATAATGACAAAGCTAAAACAGGTTTTTATAAATTTTAGCAAATGTATAAAATAAAATAAAACAGAAATACCTTATTTACATAAGTATTCAGAACCTCTGCTATGAGACTCGAAATTGATATGATTTGGAAAGGCACACACCTGTCTATATAAGGTCCCACAGTTGACAGTGCATGTCAGAGCAAAAACCAAGCCATCAGGTCGAAGGAATTGTCTGTAGAGCTCCGAGACAGGATTGTGTTGAGGCACAGATCTGGGGAAGGGTACCGAAAGATTTCTGCAGCATTGAAGGTCCCCAAGAACACAGTGGCCTCCATCATTCTTAAATGGAAGAAGTTTGGAACCACCAAGACTCTTCCTAGAGCTGGCCACCCGGCCAAACTGAGCAATCGGGGGAGAAGGGCCTTGGTCAAGAACCCGATGGTCACTCTGACAGAGCTCCAGAGTTCCTCTGTGGAGATGGGAGAATCTTCCAGAAGGACAACCATCTCTGCAGCACCACCAAACAGGCCTTTATGGTAGAGTGGCCAGACGGAAGCCACTCCTCAGTAAAAGGCACATGACAGCCCGCTTGGAGTTTGCCAAAAGGCACCTAAAGGACACTCAGACCATGAGAAACAAGATTCTCTGGTTTGATGAAACCAAGATTGAACTCTTTGGCCGGAATGCCAAGCGTCACATCTGGAGGAAACCTGGCACCATCCCTACGGTGAAGCATGGTGGTGGCAGCATCATGCTGTGGGGATGTTTTTCAGTGGCAGGGACTGGGAGACTAGTCAGGATCGAGGGAAAGATGAACGGAGCAAAGTACAGAGAGACCCTTGATGAAAACCTGCTCCAGAGCTCTCAGGACCACAGACTGAGGTGAAGGTTCACCTTCCAACAGGACAATGACCCTAAGCACACAGACAAGACAACGCAGGAGTGGCTTCGGGACAAGTCCCTGAATGTCCTTGAGTGGCCCAGCCAGAGCCCGGACTTAAACCCGATCATACATCTCTGGAGAGACCTGAAAATAGCTGTGCAGCAACGCTCCCCATCCAACCTGACAGAGCTTTAGAGGATCTGCAGAGAAAAATGGGAGAAACTCCCCAAATACAGGTGTGCCAAGCTTGTAGCGTCATACCCAAGAAGACTTGAGGCTGTAATCGCTGCAAAAGGTGCGTCAACAAAGTACTCAGTCAAGGGTCTGAATACTTATGTAAATGTGATATTTCAGTCTTTTTTTAATGCCTAAAAACCTGTTTTTCCTTTGTCATTATGGGGTATTGTGTATAGATTGATGAGGGAGAAAAACAATGGAATCCATTTTAGAATAAGGCTGTAACGTAACAAAATGTGGAAAAGTGAAGGGGTCTGAATACTTTCCGAATGCACTGTACACAGCCTAATGTATCTGTAGTCTACTTTATGTATATAAGTAAAACACATAGTGATACACATTATGAGTCTCGACCACAATCTGGATCCTGACCTCACTCCATGTCAATGACATCCTGGATCCTGACCTCACTCCATGTCAATGTCAACCTGGATCCTGACCTCACTCCATCTCAATGTCAACCTGGATCCTGACCTCACTCCATCTCAATGTCAACCTGGATCCTGACCTCACTCCATCTCAATGTCAACCTGGATCCTGACCTCACTCCATCTCAATGTCAACCTGGATCCTGACCTCACTCCATCTCATTGACATCCTGGATGCTGACCTCACTCCATCTCAATGACATCCTGGATGCTGACCTCACTCCACTCAAAACTTCCATCCTCAGACGCAGCGAGCCTGTCTCCAGAACTCACTCTCTCTTCTATGTTCTAATTCTATGTTCTATGTTCTAATTCTATGTTCTATGTTCTATGTTCTACAGACGCAGCGAGCCTGTCTCCAGACCTCACTCGTGGCACGCCACCAAGCTAGGTGAGGGCCAGCCAGACCCCAGCATGATGCAAATATCCCAGGGCAGCATGGCCCCTCCCTGGCATCACACCTACCACTCCAGGTTAGTCAATCAATCAAGCAATCAATCAAATGTATTTCTAAAGCCATTTTTTTACAGTTGTCACAAAGTGCTTTTACAGTTTTGTAGCCATGGAGTGGTGAACACAGGACCTCTGTCAGAAAGTCTATAAAGGGCTTATTATTTAAGTGGGTTTTATCAATTTTACATGGAAATATTTTGATCCTTAAACATGTTAAGTATGAGGGCTGTGTTGTTCATATAACATACACTGAGTATACAAAACATTAAGAACACCTGCTCTTTCCATGACATAAGACTAACCAGGTGAGTCCAGGTGAAAGTTATGATACCCCTTATTGATGCCACTTGTTAAATCCACTTCAATCAGTGTAGCTGAAGGGGAGGAGACAGGTTATAGAAGGATATTTAAGCCTTGAGACAATTGAGACATGGATTGTGTATGTGTGCCATTCAGAGGGTGAATGGGAAAGACAAAAGATTCAAGTGTCTTTAAACGGAATATGGTAGTAGGTGCCAGGCGCACCGGTTTGTGTCAAGAACTGCAACGCTGCTGGGTTTTTCACACTCAACAGTTTCCCGTGTGCATCAAGAATGCTCCTCCACCCAAAGGACAATCTAGCCAACTTGACAACAGTGGGAAGCGTTGGAGTCAACGTGGGCCAGCATCCCTGTGGAACCATAAGGACTGGAGTGAGTTATCTGGTCTGCCACATGGACACTGGAGTCTTGAAGACAAAGGAATTCAGACACTACCAAGACCAGAGTAAAGATTGCTAACCAAATCCGCTCGATGCCATGATCTTTCGACATAAAGTATGTGTGTAATAGTAGTAATTCTATAGTAGGTTATATAGCCTGGTAAGTCATACCTTTACGACTGGTTTCATAAGACCTATGGTTTCTATAGAGTGTGGCTAATTCCGAAATGGCAAAAGTAGTGCACTATATAGGGAATAGGGTGCCATTCTCTGGTCTAAAGTAGTGCACTATATAGGGAATAGGGTGCCATTCTCTGGTCTAAAGTAGTGCACTATATAGGGAATAGGGTGCCATTTGGGACACAGATACCACTCTCTTGGTGCTCAGTTGAACCCAGCTGTTTCTTAACGGAAAACAGTAGTATATTATCTTAGAGGTAGACACGTGACAGGACACAGGGGTTAAAGTTCTCCGGCAATGCGACGGAAATCCCGTCATTGATTTCCGAGAGGTTGTTTTCGAGGTCGGTGTAGATCCAGAATAACAATCTCTGGTTATGTCTGTTCTATGAAATATACAGTGGGGGAAAAAAAGTATTTAGTCAGCCACCAATTGTGCAAGTTATCCCACTTAAAAAGATGAGAGAGGCCTGTAACTTTCATCATAGGTACACTTCAACTATGACAGACAAATTGAGAAAAAAAAATCCAGAAAATCACATTGTAGGATTTTTAATGAATTTATTTGCAAATTATGGTGGAAAATAAGTATTTGGTCACCTACAAACAAGCAAGATTTCTGGCTCTCACAGACCTGTAACTTCTTCTTTAAGAGGCTCCTCTGTCCTCCACTCGTTACCTGTATTAATGGCACCTGTTTGAACTTGTTATCAGTATAAAAGACACCTGTCCACAACCTCAAACAGTCACACTCCAAACTCCACTATGGCCAAGACCAAAGAGCTGTCAAAGGACACCAGAAACAAAATTGTAGACCTGCACCAGGCTGGGAAGACTGAATCTGCAATAGGTAAGCAGCTTGGTTTGAAGAAATCAACTGTGGGAGCAATTATTAGGAAATGGAAGACATACAAGACCACTGATAATCTCCCTCGATCTGGGGCTCCACGCAAGATCTCACCTCGTGGGGTCAAAATGATCACAAGAATGGTGAGCAAAAATCCCAGAACCACACGGGGGGGACCTAGTGAATGACCTGCAGAGAGATGGGACCAAAGTAACAAAGCCTACCATCAGTAACACACTACGCCGCCAGGGACTCAAATCCTGCAGTGCCAGACGTGTCCCCCTGCTTAAGCCAGTACATGTCCAGGCCCGTCTGAAGTTTGCTAGAGTGCATTTGGATGATCCAGAAGAGGATTGGGAGAATGTCATATGGTCAGATGAAACCAAAATATAACTTTTTGGTAAGAACTCAACCTCGTCGTGTTTGGAGGACAAAGAATGCTGAGTTGCATCCAAAGAACACCATACCTACTGTGAAGCATGGGGTGGAAACATCATGCTTTGGGGCTGTTTTTCTGCAAAGGGACTAGGACGACTGATCCGTGTAAACGGAAAGAATGAATGGGGCCATGTATCGTGAGATTTTGAGTGTAAACCTCCTTCCATCAGCAAGGGCATTGAAGATGAAACATGGCTGGGTCTTTCAGCATGACAATGATCCCAAACACACCGCCCGGGCAACGAAGGAGTGGCTTCGTAAGAAGCATTTCAAGGTCCTGGAGTGGCCTAGCCAGTCTCCAGATCTCAACCCCATAGAAAATCTTTGGAGGGAGTTGAAAGTCTGTGTTGCCCTGCGACAGCCCCAAAACATCACTGCTCTAGAGGAGATCTGCATGGAGGAATGGGCCAAAATACCAGCAACAGTGTGTGAAAACCTTGTGAAGACTTACAGAAAACGTTTGACCTGTGTCATTGCCAACAAAGGGTATATAACAAAGTATTGAGAAGCTTTTGTTATTGACCAAATACTTATTTTCCACCATAATTTGCAAATAAATTCATTACAAATCCTACAGTGTGATTTTCTGGATTTTTTTTTCTCATTTGCTCTGTCATAGTTGACGTGTACCTATGATGAAAATTACAGGCCTCTCTCATCTTTTTAAGTGGGAGAACTTGCACAATTGGTGGCTGATTAAATACTTTTTTTCCCCACTGTATGCACAAATAAATGTATACTCAAATATTTTATTTTCTCTTGTTACGCTGTTGTGCACTGAACTGACATGCATGTTTGTTGATGACACTCCAGTGTTCAGATGAAGGGAATTGAACAGTATATAATGAGCACCACAGGAGCGCTCAACTCAAACAGCTGTATAACCTACTGTAGCTGCTGGTAAAGTCATTCAACGACTCTACTTTCCAGTGCTACTATTTTTGCCATGTAACGTGGTTATTAAAACAAAATCAGACAACCCCATAGTAGAATAGTTGACTTATTTCCCCCAGTCGGCTTGTTGTTGTGCGTTCTATGCGAGATACATATTCCTCTCGAGGCGCATTCAAGTTGCTAGAGCCATAGGAGGGAACCGTATTCTGACAAGCAGTCAATGCATAACAGTTCTTAACGCAATCGCGGAAAAGCAGTTTTGGCCTTTGTTTAAAAAAAGAGGCGATCCCGGTTTTACATTGCTACCACGTTTATTGTTCTACTCCTTCGCGTTGGATCGTTTCAAGCATGGTTTAGGAGCAGCTGGGTAACAACCTCTTAAAGGGGCAATGTTGTCTTAAAAGGGCAATGACATACTTTGTAATAGAAACAAAAATAATGTTGTTTCGAGTGAATTATTATTAATAATTATTTATATATTCATATTTATAATAAAATAATTATAATAATCAGGATGTTGTGTCCAATGGGGTAAATGCAGATGGACAAACCCCATGCTTCAGCCTTTGTACATTTTATATCCACTATGCTTTGTCAGCTGGGCTACAGGTGATAATGCAATGCTTATTGCTAATAGTACATATAGACCATGCAATATGTTATTGGGCCCATTTCTGGAGGTGGAAATTATATTTGTATACATTTTATTTTTATACATTTTGGAGTAGAATGGCCTTTTAAAAAGTCACCAGAACTGAGCTTCTCAGTCCTTCTACATAAAACTTATCCCAGGGAGGACCCTGGACCGCCTTAGCAAGGGGACTGGAATTGGTCAAACTCCTCTTTCCCTAAAAGCATGATGGTCATGACTTTCTTACATGAAAGTGGAGGTTAACTTGCCCCCAGGCAATCGATATGAGATCGACTTAAGTTTCAGCCATGTTTTTTTTTTTTTTTGCTTTAACCTCTGAGGACAGTAGTGTATTATCTTAGACTGTGACTCATGAAAGGACAGTAGTGTATTATCTTAGACTGTGACTCATGAAAGGACAGTAGTGTATTATCTTAGACTGAGACTCATGAAAGGACAGTAGTGTATTATCTTAGACTGAGACTCATGAAAGGACAGTAGTGTATTATCTTAGACTGAGACTCATGAAAGGACATTAGTGTATTATCTTAGACTGAGACTCATGAAAGGACATTAGTGTATTATCTTAGACTGTGACTCATGAAAGGACAGTAGTGTATTATCTTAGACTGAGACTCATGAAAGGACAGTAGTGTATTATCTTAGACTGAGACTCATGAAAGGACAGTAGTGTATTATCTTAGACTGAGACTCATGAAAGGACAGTAGTGTATTATCTTAGACTGTGACTCATGAAAGGACAGTAGTGTATTATCTTAGACTGTGACTCATGAAAGGACAGTAGTGTGTTATCTTAGACTGTGACTCATGAAAGAACAGTAGTGTATTATCTTAGACTGAGACTCATGAAAGGACAGTAGTGTATTATCTT